>NC_137674.1:86135939-86323439 GCF_963989245.1 Nansenia antarctica
ACAGAGACAGGCGGAGACAGAGAGAGAGAGAGAGACAGAGAGAGAGAGAGAGAGACAGAGAGAGAGGGACACAGAGAGACAGAGTGAGAGGGACAGAGAGAGACAGAGACACAGGGAGAGAGAGACAGAGAGAGAGGGGGACAGAGACACAGAGAGAGAGAGACAACGCGTCAATGAAAACATCTGAATCTGACCAGGAACAGGAACAGGCTTTTAACAACGTCAGCTTGTCAAGGACACTATTAGATTCGACAGTATAGGACTGTCCAATGTTGATCTGATTCCAACTTTTTAATTACAACAGAGATTATTACAGAGTGAGAGTCGGTCTGGGAAACTAAAAGGAGAAAGTATTTAACCCTTTTTAATCAGACACCCTCTGCTTTCAAGTGTGGGTTGACGCCTGAGTAGGTTTGTTGAGCAGGTCTCTGTTGCCATAGCGAAGTATAACAAAGTCGTACAAGGCCGTAGAACAAATACAAATCCTAAATATAACATCTCAGTGTCCAGCATTCATCACAGTCTAGAAGTTTCTATGCTAAACACATAAACACTGAAGTTCCTGGCTGATACGAGTCACTTACTCTACTTACTTAGCCCTCTCTCTCTGTCTATTTACCTCAACTCTCTCTCTCTCTGTGTCTGTCTATTTCTTCTCTCTTTTTTCTCTCTCTTTTTCTCTGTCTCTCTGTGTCTCTCTCTCTCTCTCTCTCCCTCTCTCTCCTCCCTCTCCCCCTCTCTCTCCCCCTCTCTCTCTCTCCCTCTCCCTCTCTCGCCCTCTCCCTCCCTCTCCCTCCCCCTCCCTCCCTCCCCCTCTCTCCCTCCCCCTCTCTCTCCCTCCCTCTCTCCCTCCCCCTCTCTCTCCCTCTCTCCCTCCCTCTCTCCCTCCCCCTCTCTCTCCCTCCCTCTCTCCCTCCCTCTCTCCCTCCCTCTCTCCCTCCCCCTCTCTCTCCCTCTCCCTCAGTTCAAAGAATTGTGGCACTTGAAAGGATATGAGGCATGCAGAGTAAATGCATTCACTCAGAGAAAATGTTGACATTTAAATTGAAAAACACAAAATATATGACTATTGTAAGTAAGTTTTCTTTGAAAGTGTTCCTGGTAGTTCAGTAAAAAAACGTACTGTTATAAAACAAATCCTCCAGTTTGCAATTCAAGTGTTCCTTGATATCAATGTATACACTTAAAGCCTCTTCATATCCTGTCTCAATAACAGTTTCATTCACAGGTAAATTCAATTATGCTTCCATTTTATATTACTAAAGTATTTGTACTTGTACCTCATTAATGCTCTTGTGGCTGAATGGGAGCAAATCCCCACAACCATATTCTAACATCTAGTACAAAGTCTTCCCAGAAGAGTGGAAGCTGTTATAGCAGCCAAGGTGGGACCAACTCCATATTAATGCCCATGGTTCTGGAATAATAATAATAATAATAATAATAATAATAATAATAATAATAATAACACCTTTTATTTCTATAGCACTTTTCCTGCAAACGTTGCAGCTCAAAGTGCTCCAATCATTATATAATCACAATTTAATTATTTAGTCATTTAAAGGCAATATTAAAAAGATGGGTTTTTCGTCTTGACTTGAACATAATGTGCTGAGGTTGCATCCCTAATGTAAACTGGCAGTGCATTCCACAATCTGGGTGCATAAAATGAGAATGCAGCCTCACCAAACCTCTTCTCTTGTACATGTGGTACACAGATAGGGCTTACACACCGGCAGTTCCGAACGCCGGTTCGCGTTCGCGAGCCGAAACCTCCGAACGTTGGCGCTGTCTGGCGAATGATACACTAGTATGAACGCGGGCTCGTTCGCCAGACAGCGCCAACGTTCAGAGGTTTCGGCTCGCGAATGCGAACCGGCGTTCGGAACTGCCGGTGTGAAAGAGGCCAGAGAAAACCAGCGTCAGAAGACCTGAATGAGAAGGTCAACAAGCACATATGGGTGTGATGTCTGTCTCTCAGACTGCAGGTTTGAGATCGATGCCTAGCTCCACTTTGCAATGAAGCGCATCAATAATGCATGACCTTTGGCCTCTGACTCTCCAACAGGGAGTGTGTCTGGGCTGATGGAGGTGACCTGCTACCGTCCTCTCTCTCAGCCCCCTATATGGCAGAGTCTATCCCCCTATATGGCAGTGTCTATCCCCCTATATGGCAGAGTCTATCCCCCTATATGGCAGAGTCCCAGCCCCCCTACATGGCAGTCTCAACCCCCTATATGGCAGGGTCTATCTCCCTATATGGCAGAGTCCAGGCCCCCTATATGGCAGAGTCTCAGCTCCCTATATGGCAGAGTATATCCCCCTATATGGCAGAGTCCCAACCCCCTATATGGCAGAGTCTATCCCCCTATATGGCAGAGTCCCAACCACCTATATGGCAGAGTCTATCCCCCCATATGGCAGAGTCTATCCCCCTATATGGCAGAGTCCCAGCCCCCCTATATGACAGAGTCTCAGCTCCCTATATGGCAGAGTCTCAGCTCCCTATATGGCAGAGTCTCAGCTCCCTATATGGCAGAGGCTCAGCTCCCTATATGGCAGAGTCTATCCCCCTATATGGCAGAGTCTATCCCCCTATATGGCAGAGTGTCAGCCCCCTATATGGCACAGTCTATCCCCCTATATGGCAGAGTCCCAGCTCCCTATATGGCAGTCTCAGCTCCCTATATGGCAGTCTCAGCTCCCTATATGGCAGAGTCAGCTCCCTATATGGCAGTGTCTCTGGTGACAGTAAAAGCCTCAGTATGACGTCACCCCAGCCCACAGGGCATACCAGTCACTTAGTGTGGTAGTAGCCTTGTTGTTGCTGTTTTTCTTCCAGTTCCTTTTAGCTGATATGATTTAGCTGCAAGTCAACAACATCTCTACAAACTGCAGTTTGACGGCTTATCCGCTTCATCTTATCTGTGGCCTCAAGATTCTCAGCTCTTCTTGCTTACCTCTTATATGTCGATTGTAGGAGCTTTGCAGAGCTGCAAACGGCGAAACGAAGCAGGGTGTTTAGGGGTTGTTTATAGCACAGATTAGATTAGCTAATGAGGCAGCTACAGCCACTTTATGTCTCCCTAATCAGGACAGGAAGAACCAAACCCAGACTGGTTTCACATGGACATACTGTACAGTATCCAGAAATAAAACAATGTGTAGCATAGGAGCATGTGCATTAAAAGAGGCTGATGACACATTTGTGTGAGATGTCACATTGACTAAAATGGACTGACTTATACAGACTGACTTATATAGACTGACTCATATAGACTGACTTATATAGACTGACTTATACAGACTGACTCATATAGACTGACTTATATAGGACTGACTTATATAGACTGACTTATACAGACTGACTCATATAGACTGACTCATATAGACTGATCCCGTTTTTTAGACTGGGATCTATTCATACAACAAGGGACACAGCATTTTCCAGTTTTTCCCCATATTGTCAGCGTCTTTGAGCCTCGGAAAAGCGCTGTACAAATATAATGAATTATTATTATTATTACTGCAGCATTTCGAAGAGATCGCCTCAGCCAACGTTGGACCCGGAAACACGTCACGACTTAACAACCAAATAGCGCCTTTATCCAAAGCGATTTACAACGGCCTCTCATTCACCCATTCACACACACATTCACACACCAATGGCAGCACAGGTTTTGAGCAGCTCGTGAAAAAAGCACGGTCTCCGAAGCCTCTGAGTTTGGAGGGTGAGACAGCGAGGGGGCCTTTTATTTACACCACGCCTCGCCTCGCCGCGGGCAGTTGACTGAACACCTCATTTCACCTAGCGTGTAATTTAGCGCATATCTTATGAAGTGCTGCGGTTGGTGCACCCAGCGGGTGTGTGTGTGTGTGTGTGTGTGTGTGTGTGAGAGAGATGTGATGCTGTGTGTGTGTGTATGTGTGTGTGTGTGAGATGCGGAGCTGTGTGAAGTGTGTGTGTGTGTGTGTGTGTGTGTGTGTGATGCGGTGATGTGTGAAGTGTGTGTGTGTGTGGGTGTGTGATGCGGTGCTGTGTGAAGTGTGTGTGTGTGTGTGTGAACTGTGTGAACTGTGTGTGTGTGTGTGTGTGTGTGTGTGTGAGATGCGTTGCTGTGTGTGTGTGTGTGTGTGTGTAAGATGCGGTGCAGTGTGAACTGTGTGTGTGTGTGTGTTTGTGTGTGAACGTCTGTCTGCTCTGGGAGAGCGTCTGTCTGCTCTGGGAGAGTGTCTGTCTGCTCTGGGAGAGTGTCTGTCTGCTCTGGGAGAGTGTCTGTGAGTTCTGCTCTGGGAGGGGGTCTGACAGGCACCCTGATAAGCACAGCCCCACGGCCCCCTGGGTAAAACTCTGTCTCTGGGTTAACCACACTCAGCTGTATAAACTGATGAACTCAAATAAGACAGCAGGACAAAGTCAGGTATATCATCTGAGTGTTTCAGTATTTCAGAAAGACGAGAGGAGTGTTTTCAGCATTAACCTCCAACACCTTGTTTTACAGGTGACGTGTAACACCTTGTTTTACAGGTGACGTGTAACACCTTGTTTTACAGGTGACGTGTAACACCTTGTTTTACAGGTGACGTGTAACACCTTGTTTTACAGGTGACGTGTAACACCTTGTTTTACAGGTGACGTGTGTCATCTTCCACCATGATATCACTGCTTGCTGTGACAGCAGGAACAGCAGAGAGAAAGAACGGTTTCTTGTACGGCTCTCTCTTATTGCAAATGAAAGATCTTAACTCCATTACTTCAGTTCTACAAACTGAAAAGTGAGAGGAGAACATTATCGTTGTCATTCACAGCTATTTTTGTTCCTCTCTGCTTTTTTTTGATACAGGCAACAAAACGAGTCGCTGTGGAACAAGAAGAAGAAAACTAATCGTTTGTAGACATTCTGTGACGAGCGGTACTTTGTCAACCAGTGAAAGTTTTGGAGCGTGACGAGTATTCTTCAGACACCTTCTCTTGTCACAGAGACGATCCGTGAGCTTAGAATGATCAGGTTCTATCTCCGTTTAGGGCAGTTCAGAGATATCGAGCGTCAAAGTTGTTACATTCCATTATGTTTTGTGAGATGGAACCGTAGTATTTTATGAATTACTAACTAAAAAATGTAAACATTTAAAAAATAACACCACACAGGCATTAAGGGCACAACAGCGGCTATACACCCTGAGATGCCTCAGGAAAGAACACAACAAGCAGGAGATACTGGTGGCCTTCTACCGCGGCGCAGTGAAGAGCATCCTCACCTACGGCATCTGCAACTGGTTCTACAGCTGCACAACAGCGGAGAGAAACGCGCTACAGAGAGTCGTGAGAACAGCACAGAAGATCACCGGCGCCCCCCTCCCCTCTCTGGAAGAGCTGTACAACACACGCTGTCTCAGGAAGGCCTCCAAGATCTCCAGGGACCCGACCCACCCTGGGCACGTACACTTTATCAGGCTGCCCTCGAAAAGGAGGTACAGGACCCCGGCCGCTAAGACAAACAGACTGAAGAACTGCTTCTACCACAGGGCCGTCAAGGCCCTGAACACAGCAAAGGCCTAAGTTCTGGGCCCAGGACAGTCCGGACGGATTGTATGGCAGCTAGTGCTGAGGCACAAACATGTACATTTCAAGCCTGCAAACTGTGACACTTTAAAATAACGTGAAAAAATACTTTTGTGCAATATGACAACCCTAGTTGACTATCTGTGCAGTATAGTACAGTGGATTGTGTACATAGCCTTTATTTATGTAAACCAGCTCCTTACCTTCTTGTGATTTTATTCTTTTTCTAAATGTGTTTTTTTTTTTCCTTTCCTAACACCAGGGGAGCCACCCCTCCTAAATTTCGTTGTTTGGTAACTGTACTGTAGCAATGACAAATAAAGTCCATTCCATTCTATAAACACCTAATGGATCAGATTATGTAAAAAACTCAATTTTGACAAAAATGGAGATAGAACCTTAATTCTAACGTCACAAATCTCTTTTGGAAGGGAAGAGGACTTCTAAGGGAAGCTACCTACCTGCTCCAAGCTCAACACTAGAACAGCCGTGCCTTTTCTACCTACTATAAGAGCGCCTCGGTCATTTGACCCCCTGTGAGTAATGAAAATTGTTATATCTTTGCACTCGATCAAATTTCAGGACACTCGATCAAATTTCATGACTTCTCCTAGATATGTGCGTTCTACCACCCAGTATCCTTACATTTTCAAAATCACCTCAGGATAAGCTAGTGTAAAGCTATTTTGCAGTTTTTCTGTGTAGGAAGCAGGCTAATTTACAAGACGCGCCAACTAGTGGTTGTTGTGTGTAAATAGCAGCTTCCCATTGTAAAAGACTATGGTCATTTGACCCCCCGAGGCGGCTCTTTTCGTAGGTAACAAGGCACGGCTGTTCTAGTGCTATAACATAGCACTGATAACAGACTCACAAGGACGTCAGTATGAACGTCCCCCAGGCTCGAATCACTAGTGATTTAATTTGATTGCGGTGAGAACAAGTTTGGCAGCCTAACATCTGCATGATCACGTCAGTGAATCCAGTGAATTCGACACTGTATACTGGTAGATTCAAGATTCAAGATTGCTTTATTGTCTGTCACAGAGTGACAGAAATTCTCCTTTGACAGGCTTTGTGCAGTTCATGAATACGGTTTCCACATTAAAAACACACATAGGTCACATACATACAATAAAAACAGACAGATACTGTATAACAGTGTTTATAAAATGTAGTGCCTATTTAAAAAGTCCACTCATTTAAAAATAATAGTAAAAAAAAAACAGTATTATGATCTAAAAAGCTAAAATGTTGTGGTTTAAAAGAAAAACAGTGTGCTTCCTATTTTAAGATGTTCAGGGCGGCGGTTGCAGTGGGATGAATGATTTTTTGTATGTGTTTTTCCGGGCCAGTGGAGTTCTGTAACGGCGGCCTGATGGAAGTGGCTGAAATGATTGGTGGAGGGGGTGAGAGGGGTCCTGTGTGATTGGTGGAGGGGGTGAGAGGGGTCCTGTGTGATTGGTGGAGGGGGTGAGAGGGGTCCTGTGTGATTGGTGGAGGGGGTGAGAGGGGTCCTGTGTGATTGGTGGAGGGGGTGAGAGGGGTCCTGTGTGATTTGTGTGGCTTTCCTGATTAGTGACCGGTTGTAGATTTCAGATAGGGGAGTTTGAGGTGAGACGATGATTTTACTTGCCTGATTGACTATACGGGAGAGTTTGGTTTTGTATTTGACAGTGAGGGTGTTGTATGTTTGTAAGTAAGTAAGTAAAGTTTATTTCTATAGCACCTATCCCAGACCAGGGGTCACAAAGTGCTTTACATATATAGAAACGTAATAAAAGAGCAAAAGTTTAGCAGGTTAAAATAGGTAAACAAGTGAAAATACGAACAAGTAACAAATAACACGTGTACAACAATATTAACAGGACACAGAAAGACAGGCTTCTTTTGGGGTTAGCCAAAAGCCTGTCTGTACAAGACAGTCTTCAGCTGTTTTTTTAAAAGCCTCGACCGAGAACGCTGTCCCCAGCCAGGAACACAGCACACAGGGGATGGACTGGGTGATCAGCCAATTAGATTAATTAATTAATAAAAATGTTCAGACTTTTCTCATGAAACACGGAACTACGTTTCAACGTCGTTGAGAATCGCACAACAAACTCGCTAGTCGAGCCAAAACCCTGCAACAACGCAATGGATTGGGTGAGTAATCCCCACTGCTACCTAGTTAACTAGAACACTACTTTACATTGTTACCTAGTTAACTAGAACACTACTTTACATTGTCAGCAGGCTCACACAACAAGCTGTGTTAGTTGACTAGCAATGTGCCATTGGTTTTCAACAACGCGGAAATGTATTCACATTTTTCGGAAGAAAATCCCGACATCACTACATCAGATCCCGACATGAGGACCAAAGCATTAGAATGTGTCACATACACACACACGTGCGCGCTAGGGCTGGGTATCGCCACTGATTTCCCAAAACGATTCGATTCCGATTCACAGCTCCCAATTCGATTCCGATTCGATTTAGTTACAATATCAATTTTCCTTGAATAAGAAGAGATTCTCAGAACTAATGCTATAAATGGTTCAAGGAACCCTATACCATGTAGCATTGTTAAACATATCAATGTTTACATTAAGAATTGACTCCAAAGCAGTTACATGAATGTACTTCTTATTGGAACATAAATGAACATCATTGACCAACATTTTGCTAAATCAGACACTACAAAAAGTGCTTTACTGCAGCCAGTGTAAATAGAGGGGCTACAAACATAGCCTATCGGTAAACAAGACATCACATATCCCTCAGGACTGTCTCAAATAGCTTATTTGCATAATATAATTATGTACATATATACACCACGTTCCAAATTATTATGCAAATTATATTTTTCTCAGATTTTCCTAAATAGTCGATGCAAATGACAATCAGTATAATTTTCAAGTCATCAACCGTTATAGAGTATAATTCAAATTTTATTGAACAAACCTCCCAATGATAACAGTATTTTTTTTTATTATAAAAAACTCAAAATGCACTGTTCCAAATTATTATGCACAACAGAGTTTCAAAACATTTTATAGGTTGTAAAGAACTAAAAATGGTAATTTGATGAATTTAGGGTTAGGAGGTCATATTTACTGAAATCAAAAGCTATTTCAAACAAAAACATATTAACAGGTCAAGTTACATGTTAACATAGGACCCCTTCTTTGATATCACCTTTACAATTCTTGCATCCATTGAACCTGTGAGTTTTTGGACAGTTTCTGCTTGAATTTCTTTGCAGGATGACAGAATAGCCTCCCAGAGCTGCTGTTTTGATGTGAACTGCCTCCCACCCTCATATATATTTTGCTTGAGGATGCTCCAAAGGTTCTCAATAGGGTTGAGGTCAGGGGAAGATGGGGGCCACACCATGAGTTTCTCTCCTTTTATGCCTATAGCAGCCAATGACACAGAGGTATTCTTTGCAGCATGACATGGTGCATTGTCATGCATGAAGATGATTTTGCTACGGAAGGCACGGTTCTTCTTTTTGTACCACGGAAGAAAGTGGTCAGTCAGAAACTCTACATACTTTGCCGAGGTCATTTTCACACCTTCAGGGACCTTGAAAGGGCCTACCAGCTCTCTCCCCATGATTCCGGCCCAAACCATGACTCCGCCACCTCCTTGCTGACGTCGCAGCCTTGTTGGGACATGGTGGCCATCCACCAACCATCCACTACTCCATCCATCTGGACCATCCAGGGTTGCACGGCACTCATCAGTAAACAAGACTGTTTGGAAATTAGTCTTCATGTATTTCTGAGCCCACTGCAACCGTTTCTGCTTGTGAGCATTGTTTAGGGGTGGCCGAATAGTAGGTTTACGCACAACTGCAAAGCTCTGGAGGATCCTACACCTTGAGGTTCGCGGGACTCCAGAGGCACCAGCGGCTTCAAATACCTGTTTGCTGCTTTGTAATGGCATTTTAGTGGCTGCTCTCCTAATCCGATGAATTTGTCTGGCAGAAACCTTCCTCTTTATGCCTTTATCTGCACGAACCCGTCTGTGCTCTGATTCAGCCACAAATCTCTTCACAGTACGATGATCACGCTTAAGTTTTCATGAAATATCTAATGTTTTCATACCTTGTCCAAGGTATTGCACTATTTGACGCTTTTCGGCAGCAGAGAGATCCTTTTTCTTTCCCATATTGCTTGAAACCTGTGGCCTGCTTAATAATGTGGAACGTCCTCCTTAAGTAGTTTTCCTTTGATTGGGCTCACCTGGCAAAGTAATTATCACAGGTGTCTGAGATTGATTTCAATGATCCAAAGAGCCCTGAGACACAATACCATCCATGAGTTTAATTGAAAAACAAAAAATTCTATTTTTATGACACTTAAATGCAATTTGCATAATAATTTGGAACGAGGTGTATATACAAAATAAAAATGTGCAAAACTCAAACGAAAATAGTGCAATAGATGAGGGTATTTTGGGGAACAAAAAAACACATTGTAAACCATAATGTCCATGAAACTAAAGCCCTTCATTACTGCTTTCTCACTTTTTGGAGATTGGAAGATTTTACTCAGGAATAAACATCATTGGAAAATCAATGATTATTAAAATACTGTAGTATACAGTAACAATAAGTTAGTGGAAACACCACAAATCTACGGAACCACTTATTGAGGCATCACCCTGACGTGAAACATGGAAAAGAGGATCCGAAACAAGCCTCGCTGATAAAGTGGCAAGTGATTGTCAGGTACGAGTCCATTGCTCTGGATGTCCAGCTGTCACACGTTATGGCAACTCTCTCTGCTGGCTGGAGTGAAGTTGCGATGTCACGTTTCACCTGCGCGGACATGTCTGGGACTATCACTTCACTCAACTGTTTGCGTGTCGTAACACGTAGCGTGGTTCTAGTACACTGACGACACTGACGACGCTGTAGTAATTTGTTGGGCACGCTGAGAATTTGATTGTAATTTGCAACCAAACGTCTTTATCAGCGAGGCTTGTTTCGGATCCGCTTTTCCATGTTTCACGTCAGGGTGAAGCCTCAATAAGTGGTTCCGTAGATTTGTGGTGTTTCCACTAAATTTAACCTCCACTGCGCACAGCTTGCATATGGCTTTGCTTTTGTCCTGCTCATCTCTATCGTCATAATTTTTACATCCAAAATGCACCCAGACATCTGCCTTTAAGCCTGGTCGTTGCGTGAGATATGTGTGGTGGCCTGGGAAAACCCTTCACATGGTGGCATTTTGACATTTTCATTTTTTTATATTTCCATAAATTAGAAGTTCTCAGCTATTCATAACTGGTTGAATGACCGAGATAGCCCTTTATTTAAAAAAGTTATGAGCATTTTAATGTATCATGTCAAAAAAAGTGAAAGGTGATTTCTCCCCCTTTCTCCTCCGGGTCGGGGGAGGAGCCTATGCAGATCGGCCGGTGTAAGTACCGGAATTTCCGGTCTGCGAGGTTTTTCCGACCATACCAGATCCGGTCATAGGTGCAGCCCTTTCCGGCCATAGGTAGCGCTATGATTCGCTGACGACGATGATTTCCGATCACATGATGACCGCCATTTTTACCCATCAGTAATTTTGGCTGTTTATAGATCTAATCTCTGTAGCGACCTTAAGATACATGGATGTTGCGCGCGCACCCGCGCGCGACTGAGAGAGTTTAGGTGAAAACAAGATGGAGTTTGAGTTTCATACAGCACTGAAGTTTTACATGATGCATGGTATGTATCCTCCTGGCATACCCAAGGCTGGACACCTTAAATCAAGGATTCTAAAGGCGTCCAAGAATTACTTGATGAAAGGTAAGTCAGTGTGAATAACTATGTTATATCCACTCTTGAAGCCACTGCTTGAAATGTCGAAAATGGTGAAAATGCATAGGCCTGTATCAAAATTGAGTGTCTCATTAAGCATCTGCTAACTATTGTATGCATAAAACCTGTGGCTTTATATTTGCACTTCTAAATGAATGCTGTATTTTCCTGCTGCATCAGGTGAGGAGTTGTACTATAAGGACAAATACAAGGACAAACATCGCTTGGTGGTGTGCAACAAGGATGGAGTTCGTGATGTCCTGATGGTAACTTTCTTATCTGACTTGAGTTCTTGTCCATCATCTTTCCCAATTATGACAAGATTATCATTGTTGGAGACCTCAAAACCTACTTATTCAATCTCGCCTTTTAAATGTCTGTCTTTATTGTTGTTTCATCTGTACTATTGTTGTTTTATCTTATTTGCTCTCTGTGAAGCACATTGTGTCACATTTTTGTGAGAAATGGGCTATACAAATGAAGTTTGATTTGATCTGAAGGAGTGCCACGACAACCATGGGACTGGGGGTCATCCAGGGAGACACCGAACGCTGGAGAAGGTGACTGCGTCCTACCTCTGGTCCACCTTGCGGGAGGATGTCATAAAATGGGTGAGTTTTTGATGTTATTAGTGCATGATGTGTGTGAACATTGTAATTTATACACTGCCCATTAGCAATGATCTTTTACTCAAAGATCTCCAACTCTTGTGTAATTCTCATACTGACCACAATCTGATTCTGCACTGGAACACCCAGACCATCATACAGGCCGCAGCCCCTCAACCACAGCGGTTCTGCACCTAAGGCACTAAGCCCAGCAGCTGACCACCACCACCAACATGACGCCTCAACCACATCAAGAATTCTCTGACTCTAGATAATTTCCTCTGAAATGTCACTGTTTTAAAGGTTGATGAGTGCCCCCGCTGTCAACATCATGAGAAAATAAAGACAGTTGCACCTGTACTCCATCCCATCCAAGTGAAAGAGGCATGGAGTGTCCTGGGGATTGATCTCATTGGTCCACTTCCCACCACTGCAAAGGGCAAAAGGTAGCTACTGAATGTTGGGCAGAAGTATGTGTAACCCCTTTTGGTTAAAGCTAGTGAGATAAGCTGACATCATGTATTGGATAAGTCAATAAAAGTTATGAAGCAAGTTTTTGGTGGACCCAATGAGGAATAGCTGCTGCAATGCTGTAGCTAATGGAGAACAATCTGCATTTTTCATTGCAGATACGTTCTGACTGCAACCGACCTCTTCACCAAGTGGGTTGTGGCAAAACCCCTCACCACCAAAACAGCCAATGAGGTGTCCAGGAAGATAGTCAACATTCTTCTTGACTTTGGACTGGTAGAGAGGATCATTACCGACCAAGGACGGGAATTTGTGAATGAGGTACAGTTATCTATATAAGACACAGTGTATGTGATGTGTGACATTTGATAATTGTAATTTAATCTAATTTAATTGCATACACTAATGCATCTACAGGTCAACCGTGGTGTTTTTGAGGCTCTGGGTGTCAAACACTGCATCACGTCACCCTACCACCCCCAGGCCAATGGACAGGACGAGCGCACAAACCGCAACGTGAAGACTGCGCTTGGCTTGCAAGTACTGTGGGGAGGGACAGAACGACTGGGATGTCCATTTGAGGGGCGTCGTAATGAGCATCAACACCTCTAAGCAGGTAGCCTACTATTGTGTAACAACTGCATATGTAAACAATTCAAACAAACATAGAAAGAAACAAAAAACAATTTAAACAATATAGAAAGATGGTGAAATGCTATTGATTGTACTTTTGTTTTGTTTTACAGCGATCAACCAGGTACACCCCGTACATGGCACTGTTCGGACGGCACCCTCGCAGCCCAGGTGTCATCAACACAACACAGACTGAGGAGGGTGACGACTCAGCTGTGGTTGTGGTTGATTTGACAGAGGAGGATGTACAGGCGAAGACTGTCGAAGTTACAGATCTACATGCAAAGGTGATGTAAAAATGGCAATTTATGCATAATAATATCTAATAATAACAAATACGCATACAATGGCAATATATGCTATAAAATATGAATATGTTTCAAGGGAAAATTAATTAAATGATAACAATTTTTCAGATCTACCAGAACATCCAAATTGCCCAGGCAAGGCAGAAAAAGACCTACGAGGCCCAGAAACAAAAGGGGGTCAAATCCTTTGACTTCAAAGTTGGGGATGAGGTCCTACGGGCAAACAAAAGGAAGGAGGGACGGAAAGGAGGGCGACTGGAGGCCAATTGGTTTGGGCCGCACATCATATCCTCCATCTCACCCAAGGGTGTGGTGATGCTGTCCAGCACCAAAGGGCCTCAGCTAAAGCAGGGTGTGAACGTTGCCCAGCTGAAGCCGTTCAACAGGCCTAATTTGAGAGGTATTATTATTGTTAATACAAGGACATACACTAAGTGTGTATGTGCAGTAACTGTATGTATGTGATACTTGCATAATACTGTATCCTCTCCATCAGAGTCCAGAGAGCCTGAGCCACTACGCAATCATCTTTTGTATGTTTGCTATTGATTTAAAGTATGTTTTATATCTATTACTTGTAGCTAAATTATGTACTGGACCCACAAAGATCTGAAATGGAGATCATTGTGAAGGAGGGGGATGTCTGCCTGTTGCGGAAGGACTTTTGGAGCTTGGGCCTTCCTCAGCTCATGGAGTCCAATGTACGTATAGAATAGAAAGTTGAATTGCCATATATAACCAGAACAGGTACATTGGAATTCTTGTCATTGCTTGTCCTCACAGTAACTTATCGGCACAAGTTACTTACTTATATTACTCTGTTGCAGATTGGAAACGCATGTTTCAGATTCATCAAAGAGGCCACACAAAAACATGTAAGGTTTTGTTATTTGTTACCATGTGTTGTTCGTGTCGTTCAATGAGAAACAGGATCTTTTTATAACTTTTATTAACGTGCTCCGTTTACATCAACTGCATCTAGCTAGTACCTATTCTGTCGCTACCACTACATCATCTCCGGTCCTGTCCTATAACAAGGACCTCTACTGACACCTAGTGGTAGGAGTATCCAATCGTCACATCCTCCTTTCTTTGAGGTAAGAAAAATAACAAACAGCTAACAGTTCAAGTTACACAAATTACAGGTATCAGCTACAATCTTAACTGCAGCTATGTCCTTAAAGCATTTTACTGAAACACACAACCAAACATGTTTACTATGAACTAACCCTTAAACATTATTTTATATGTATAACATATCAACTCAAAACATTAAACACATTCTTACACATTCATGCTTATTGTCTTTCCTTTCCTTTTTTTTTTTTACAAGTTCAGTCTATCAGGCTTTGTGATGTGTCTTGTGGATCTTCTTATCACAGGTTCACTTGACATGTGTGTGTTAGTGTGTGGTTCAGTATATCTGTCTGTGTTACAGTCACTTGGAAGTGGACGGATGGGCTCAGACTCACTGCAGGCTTCACTGAGCTCTGGAACAGCTTCTGGAGTTTTTTAGGAGACTGCGGCGATTGCGTCTGAAGATTTGTCCTTCTTCTGTTCTCACCGTGAATGACCGTGGAGCGACTTCGTCAAGAACAGTGGCTTTTGTCTTCCATCCATCAGGACCTTGAATCCTGACTGTGTCGTCGCTTGAGAGTGGTGGAAGCTGCTTGGCTGTTCTGTCATAGAATGACTTCTGCTTCATCTTCTGTAGCTGTAGCTTTTGTTTCAGCTTTGGACGTCTTCTTTGCTGTGAGTAACTCGGCAGTGTGGTACGAAGCTTTCTCTTCATGAGCAACTCAGCAGGTGACAGTCCACACTCAAGAGCCACGGGCAGAGGTTTGCCCACTGGACCGATGAGGCCAGAGCGTTGCTCGAAGGGTCACTGCAGCCGGTTTTCAGGGTCCCCAAGAAGCGGAAGAGGGAAGAGGAGGTGAGCATGATGCTGAATGGTAAATAATAGTGGTTTTTGTTAGTTCAATAGTTGTGATTGCACCATGCATTTTATTCCTTCAGTGTGAGCGGTCTGACAGTGTGGTGGGCAGCAATGCCATAAGAAATGACCACAGCTATGCAACAATGCAAGAGGAAGACGCCAAGAAAAAGAGGACAGAAGACGACAACTAGGGTATGTTTCTCTTCACCAGTACTGTATATTACTATAACCTTATATGAAAACGGTGCCACTACACCACTGGCTGTAGAACTGTTTCTATGGACCACTGTAAGAGGACTTTAAACTGTTTTTGTCTTGTAGACCGTGGCAAGTCCACCCTCCTGGGAGCGGAGTGGATGAACTAGAACGCCCACCGGTTGTAAGGGAAGGTCCAGGAGCCTGCTTTTCTGCAATTGGACAAAATACAGAGAGAGGAAATAGAGGCTAAATTGACACTGATTGAAGACGAAGAAGAACGTCAAGAATTGCTGGAAATATTTTTGTTTGAATTTGAACTTAAAATTGATTATGATTTATTTCTGTTAGAGGTCAAGGACAATCTTGGCATCCCTGTGTGCGCAAGTTTCAAGGCTCCCAGTTCGGAAGAGTGATTGATTAATTAGTGTGCTTGCAGTCGCAAATATAAAACTGAATCTGAACACTCTAGCTAGAGTTAGAGTCATGTCAGAGGGAGGGGCTTTTGACACGTGCATGCTGTCTAAGTCAGTCCATCCTCTCCATGGGCGTGGGTTAGATGTGGCTACAGGCCCCAAACATTTCCCAAATAAGATATATATGTATATGTACACATGCTATATTTCGGTTAACCTACACAATGTTTTTACTTGATTCCAGCTAATTTGTGAATGAATACGTTTTTGTTTGTGTATGGTCAATCCATTTTTATGTAAATATGGTTTCATGCTGTATTGATTTACAATAAATTCATTGCATTTCATTAAATCGTGTTGCTTTACTACAAAAAACACATCTGATTGAGGAAGACTACAAAACATTGAGAAAGGATTTGGTAAACCAAGTATTTCTTGCGTCATATGGTAAGAAGAGGGGTGGCCATAGTAATTAATACATCTCTACCATTCTCTGAAGAGAAAGTGATAAAAGATAATAGGAGAAGATATGTAATGGTTGACCCTATTACATTAACCATAGCTAAAGGTAATGAATCTTTTTTTCATTTCATACCCTAACTCTAACCCACTCTACCCATAACTAACTCTAACTCTACCCATACTCTAACGAATTAAAATGATTAACAAGCATAATGGCACAGAGAATGCAGAGATGTGTATATATACAAAGGGTTGAAATATATGTTATTATTATTATTATTACTTTATTATCACATAACAGCTATTTGAAGCAAACTATGGAAAATGTATAACTGAGTAGTGAAATACTCAGAAATAGTGAAATACATTCTTAGAAATGTCTACCGTGTCATAGTAATTAATACATCTCTACCATTCTCTGAAGAGAAAGTGATAAAAGATAATAGGAGAAGATATGTAATGGTTGACCCTATTACATTAACCATAGCTAAAGGTAATTAATCTTTTTTTCATTTCATACCTATTAGTTTACTCTAACGAATTAAAATGATTAACAAGCATAATGGCACAGAGAATGCAGAGATGTGTATATATACAAAGGGTTGAAATATATGTTATTATTATTATTACTTTATTATCACATAACAGCTATTTGAAGCAAACTATGGAAAATGTATAACTGAGTAGTGAAATACTCAGAAATAGTGAAATACATTCTTAGAAATGTCTACCGTGTCATGATTACAAAGATACCACTTGAACACACACACTGTGACACATTGGTCACACGCGCGGGCACACACGCGCGCACGCGCGATGCGCGCGAAACACACACACAACACATAGTTTCAGATCTACTAACGGGTCTTCGTTGTCATCGTTGTCATCGCGAATCATAGCGAATCATAGCGCTACCTATGGCCGGAAAGGGCAGAACCTATGACCGGATCTGGTAGGGTCGGAAAAACCTCGCAGGCCGGACATTCCGGTACTTACACCTGTCTCGTTTGTCTGCTTGTGATGCGGTGTTAGTCTGCTCGCCTCGTCGGTATGCGAGGGACAGATCCAATTTTGTGTGTCTTCTAGTTAAGATGTTATTACTTTATGCTTATATTGTGAGCATCAGTAAACTGGCAATAACACAGGTGGAAGTATCGTCTCTCCTTTCGCTCATGTGTGCGTGCGTTGCTTAACTGAGAATGAGGAAATGAGGAAATGAGAATGACCTTGTTTCTCTAGCAAACTACCCACCACAAAAACATAAAAATAAGTACTTTCTCTTTTGTTTTCTTAAAATGTTTATTCACCATAATGTAGTATGGAGTTCAAAGTACTAGAATACCACATAATATCAAAATCGCCAAAATCGCGATTTCCATCTATTTTTGCTCTTTGCCACGAACGAACGCCAGCGACATCCGACGGGTTTTCCCAGGCCACCACACATATGATAAATTCTTGTAGCGCGAGATCTGGCCACGAGATCTCGTTGCGGGTTGAAGCTGCAAGCAGAAAAAAAAAAGGAGAAAAAAAAAAAACATGAAAGATCGATCTCGGGATTTATGAATCGATAATCGCTCATTCAATGAAGATCGATTCAGAATCGGGAAATCGATTTTTTCAACCCAGCCCTAGTGCACGCGCGCGTTAATTGAGGGTGGACAGGAGGGTACACAGGCGTGTTTACAGCATGTTTCCTGTGGCTGAGCCTGGGAGCATCGGCCTCACAAACAAACACACTATTCCCAAAGATATCACCAGCACTCAAGTTGTAAAAGAAAATCAGGGGGGATGGTGGATTTTATCATATGGGGACAGTTTTAGCATCCCCACAGCGTCAGTGACTTCAGTGTCAGTGACTTGGTGGTAAAAATGTCATTGCATGTGTGCGTGCCCCCTCCCTCGCCCACAGTATTTTACTCAATATGCGCAAAATTAAATGTTGAAATAGCAGTAATACCACGTTCATTGATAACATGACATAAGGGATGGAAAGGGGGGATGGCAGTTTTAGAAGGGGGATGATTTTGACTGTTTTTATTTCAGGGGGGGATGCCATCCCCCCTCATCCCCCCTCAACTCGAGTGCTGGATATAACATATCACTATGACAACAAGTGCAGGGTGTCAGGGTGGTGACACACTAACACACTAACAAGTAATATGACAGAAAAGCATTTTTCATAATCTTTGTAATTTCAGTGTTTCCGCAGAGATGTGACTGGCGTGTTTGGTAAACAGATCTAACTTGTCACAGTTGTTACTTTATCAAGGAATAAGGCCTGTGTGACAGATATTAGCCCTCTCTGTTTATTCTCTCTCTCACCCATCCTTCCTGTCATCCCTCCTCTCTCTCTCACCCATCCTTCCTGTCATCCCCTCCCCTCTTACATGTAACGATGAATTGAGAATCAAGGACCCCAATTGAAATAAGCCAGTGGCTTTCTTGGGTTTTTATCCTGTTAGTTGACCTTGTATGTAATATGTACTTTCATGTACCTACTTCTGCAAATCTTCTAATAAAGTTTTCAATCAATCAATCAAACCGCACAGCCGGTGTTACTCCCGAAACACAGATCTGGGGTCAGATCACCATACACCCCCCCCCCCCCCCCCCCCTCCCCAACTTCACCTGGTCATCGCTTAGGGGGGCAACTTCTACCTCCTCCTCAAACAGAAGACTGTCCGTTCTTCATTAAAAACATTTACAGGAGGCTGCAATCCTTAACTGGACCCTCTAAATCAAAAATCAAATTACCCACTGTACATACTTTGTGTTTTGTCCCCCGCCCCCACCTGTGGTGTATGTCCCCACCTGTCCTACCCGCTGTACATACCTTATGTTTTGTTGTATTGTTCTTCCCATGTTGGATGTATGTTTATCTTGTAGATAGTACTAGTTATTTTGTCTGTATTATCTTGTAGATAGTACTAGTTTTTTTTTTGTCTGTCTTACTGTCTTACATGTAACGATGAATTGAGAATCAAGGACCCCAATTGAAATAAGCCAGTGGCTTTCTTGGGTTTTTATCCTGTTAGTTGACCTTGTATGTAATATGTACTTTCATGTACCTACTTCTGCAAATCTTCTAATAAAGTTTTCAATCAATCAATCAAAACTCTCACCCATCCTCCCTGTCATCCCTCCTCTCTCACCCATCCTTCCTGTCATCCCTCCTCTCTCTCTCACCCATCCTCCCTGTCATCCCTCTCTCTCACCCATCCTTCCTATCATCTCTCCTCTCTCTCTCACCCATCCTTCCTGTCATCCATCCTCTCTCTCACCCATCCTTCCTGTCATCCCTTCTCTCTCTCTCTCCCATCCTTCCTGTCATCCCTCCTCTCTCTCTCTCACCCATCCTCCCTGTCATCCCTCCTCTCTCTCACCCATCCTTCCTATCATCTCTCCTCTCTCTCTCACCCATCCTTCCTGTCATCCATCCTCTCTCTCACCCATCCTTCCTGTCATCCCTTCTCTCTCTCTCTCTCCCATCCTTCCTGTCATCCCTCCTCTCTCTCTCACCCATCCTTCTTGTCATCCCTCCTCTCTCTCACCCATCCTTCCTGTCATCCCTCCTCTCTCTCTCTCTCACCCATCCTTCCTGTCATCCCTCCTCTCTCTCTCTCTCACCCATCCTTCCTGTCATTCCTCCTCTCTCTCTCTCTCACCCATCCTTCCAGTCATCCCTCCTCTCTCTCTCACCCATCCTTCCTGTCATCCCCCCTCTCTCTCACCCATCCTCCCTGTCATCCCTCCTCTCTCTCACCCATCCTTCCTGTCATCCCTCCTCTCTCTCTCACCCATCCTTCCTGTCATCCCTCCTCTCTCTCTCTCCCATCCTTCCTGTCATCCCTCCTCTCTCTCTCTCCCATCCTCCCTCCTCTCTCTCTCTCTCCCATCCTCCCTGTCATCCCAACTCTCTCTCACCCATCCTTCCTGTCATCCCTTCTCTCTCTCTCACCCATCCTTCCTGTCATCTCTCCTCTCTCTCACCCATCCTTCCTGTCATCTCTCCTCTCTCTCTCACCCATCCTTCCTGTCATCCCCCCTCTCTCTCACCCATCCTCCCTGTCATCCCTCCTCTCTCTCTCCCATCCTTCCTGTCATCCCTCCTCTCTCTCACCCATCCTTCCTGTCATCCCTCCTCTGTCTTCTTTCTCTCCCATCTTTCCTGTCATCCCTCCTCTCTCTCCCCCCGATCCTTCTTGTCATCCCTCCTCTCTCTCACCCATCCTTCCTGTCATCCCTCCTCTCTCTCTCACCCATCCTTCTTGTCATCCCTCCTCTCTCTCTCCCATCCTTCCTGTCATCACTCCTCTCTCTCTCTCTCTCCCTTCCTGTCATCCCTCCTCTCTCTCTCTCCCTTCCTGTCATCCCTCCTCTCTCTCTCACCCATCCTTCCTGTCATCCCTCCTCTCTCTCTCCCATCCTTCCTGTCTTCCCTCCTCTCCCTCACCCATCCTTCCTGTCATCCATCCTCTCTCTCTCACCCATCCTTCCTGTCATCCCTTCTCTCTCTCTCTCTCTCCCATCCTACCTGTCTTCCCTTCTCTCTCTCTCACCCATCCTTCCTGTCATCCCTCCTCTCTCTCATCCATCCTTCCTGTCATCCCTCCTCTCTCTCTCACCCATCCTTCCTGTCATCCCTCCTCTCTCTCTCTCCCATCCTTCCTGTCTTCCCTCCTCTCTCCCTCACCCATCCTTCCTGTCATCCATCCTCTCTCTCACCCATCCTTCCTGTCATCCCTTCTCTCTCTCTCCCATCCTTCCTGTCTTCCCTTCTCTCTCTCTCACCCATCCTTCCTGTCATCCCTACTCTCTCTCACCCATCCTTCCTGTCATCCCTTCTCTCTCTCTCACCCATCCTTCCTGTCATCCCTCCTCTCTCTCTCTCTCACCCATCCTTCCTGTCATCCCTCCTCTCTCTCTCTCTCTCACACCCATCCTTCCTGTCATCCCTCCTCTCTCTCTCTCACCCATACTCCCTGTCATCCTTCCTCTCTCTCTCTCTCTCACCCATACTTCCTGTCATCCTTCCTCTCTCTCTCTCTCTCACCCATCCTTCCTGTCATCCCTCCTCTCTCTCTCTCTCTCTCTCTCACCCATCCTTCCTGTCATCCCTCCTCTCTCTCTCACCCATCCTTCCTCTCTATCCCATTAAAGCAGAAATGCCCTAAAAACAACAAATATGCATCAATATTCCATTTCTGTACGTCACCAGTATGTTTTTTTGTGTGACAGATTACATAAATTATTTCTAATCAATAATTATGAAAGGGTTTGCTCAGGAGCAGCATTGTAATGCCAGGTCTTATTCCCTGATAAAGTAACAACTGTGACAAGTTAGACCTGTTTACCAAACACTAAAATTACAAAGATTATGAAAAATGCTTTTCTGTCATTACTTGTTATAATGCTGGGCACTGTTTTTTTTTTTAAATCATGAGACAAGCCTCATAAACTTCTACCAAGACAACTTATGCAGGCTTTATCCAAGCCATTCATAAAATAAAAGACAAACATTGTTGCTTTGAACAATTATATTCCAAGTTGTATCAATCCAAATGTGTGGCTGCTGACCTGTCAAGTCAGTTTCTGAATTATTATCAACTGCCTAAATTTGAGGACAATGAGGGTGGGTAGGACACGAGAACATTAGGGTGTGTTCTCACTAGAACATTAGGGTGTGTTCTCACTAGAACATTTGCTTCACTTGGAATCGGAGTTAAGGATAAAATGTGCTTTGCTCTGCGTCGTTTGGAGCTGTGAGAACGCGCATTTGAAGTCCTCCCAACATTTAAACAGGCCCTCAAAACCCACCTCTTCAAGCTTCACCAGTTAACCCTCTCCCCTTCCCATCCCCAGCACTACTTTAATTAGGCCCCTATACTTTCTTTTAGTTATTTTTTGTGTCTTTTATTCTTACTACTGAATCTTTTCAGTTTGTAAAGCGTCTTTGAGTGTCTAGAAAAGCGCTATATACCGGTAAGTCTAATGTATTATTATTATTATTATTATTATTATCAAGTTTGTCAGGATTAAAAGAAAAAGATGACATTTGCTGAGTTGTTAGTGACATCCTAATCCACAGTGTGTAATTGATTCCTATATAAACCAGAGACTATAAAAACAAAAAGACATTCATTATGAAGTCACATGGCTGATTATTGTTGCACTCAGACAGACTCAACTGAGCTAAAAGTGTCATGGCCAAGGGTCTGAATACTTATGTAGATGAGTGGGTTATTGTGTGTGGATCGATGGGAAAAATAAATATATTTAATCCAATTTAAAATAGAGTCTATAAAGACAACAAAATGGGGAAAAAGTGAAGGGATCTGAATTATTTATAAAAGGCACTGTATGATTTCAACCCTGGAGCACTTTGGGTTTTGGGAAGAATTTCATCAATGTGATTAGTGTAATCCATGTATCCAGAGACGGGCGGCGGTGGTAATGAACCAGAAGGCGTCTCGAAAACTGTGGTTATTTACAGGAACAGGGCAGGACTGGCCAATCACAGCTGTTTGTTTCATTAGCTAGCGAAGCCCCCGACCACACGGATCCATCTGTGTCCTCGTATAACCCTGTCAGAGTAAACAGGGTTCCTACAAGTCACTTTTTAGACCTTTTTTAGACCTCTTTGAATATAATCTTTGACCTATTCGCGGCACCATATGACAGCTTTCTGTCATCCTCGAGGATATGAAATTAGGGATTTCACTGCCATACAGACAAAAAAGGAAGCGAATTGCCATTTTCTTGGTTCCAGCTTGATTCATTTCTGCGTAAATAGCCGGGGCTCGAACCACTGATCTGCCGACGTTGTGATCATTAGACGGCGGCTCTACCTCCTGAGACACAGCCTCTACCTCCTGAGACACAGCCTCTACCTCCACCAGCCTCTACCTCCTGAGACACAGCCTCTACCTCCACCAGCCTATACCCCCTGAGACACAGCCTCTACCTCCACCAGGCTCTACCCCCTGAGACACAGCCTCTACCTCCACCAGGCTCTACCTCCTGAGACACAGCCTCTACCTCCACCAGCCTCTACCTCCACCAGGCTCTACCTCCTGAGACACAGCCTCTACCTCCACCAGCCTCTACCTCCTGAGACACAGCGTCTACCTCCACCAGGCTCTACCTCCTGAGACACAGCCTCTACCTCCACCAGCCTCTACCTCCTGAGACACAGCCGCCCAGACTTCTCACACTCTACCCTTTTCTTATACTTGCTATCCTCTACCCATTTTAAGATAGGAGCACATTCACACGTCTGGGAATAGAGGTGACTAAGGCAACTGATACATTAAAAGCAAATGAGTGCAGAACATTTAACCAGCTTCAGAAGAACGTAGCCTAGAATGTTTGAATACTTTCCTTCATGAATGCAATTGACATGGTAAACCTTCCAAGATTTTTTTCTATCATGTTTTTATTTTCCAATCTATCTTTACATCAAACTGTACTACTGGGCCGCAAACTTGAACATCCTTGCTTTCTGGTGCACTTCCTACCTGGTCCTATGGATAAGGTCAAGCCATTATCTGAAAGACCTTTTGCTAGCATATCAGCCCAATAGAGCTCACAGGTCTTCTGACGCTGGTTTTCTCTGTGTACCACATACACGTGTACCTCACAGAGATTTGGTGAGGCTGCATTCTCATTTTTATGCACCCAGATTGTGGAATGCACTGCCAGTTTACATTAGGGATGCAACCTCAGCACACATGTTCAAGTCAAGACTAAAAACCCATCTTTTTAATATTGCCTTTAAATGACTAAATAATTAAATTATGATTAGATAATGATTGGAGCACTTTGAGCTGCAACGTTTGCAGGAAAAGCGCTATACAAATAAAGTTATTATTATTATTATAACTACTAAATCTTTGTGTGTACCAGGCTTAAGACAGATTCTTGAGATCCCCCCCCCCACCCCACCATTGCAGACAATAAAGAACACTTTTGTTCTGCAGAGTAGGGCTGCAACTAACGATTATTTTGATAATCGATTAATTTGCCGATTATTTTTTAGATTAATCGGATACAAATGAAAAAAACAGATTTCTTTTGCAAATTTTATTTTATGTTTTCTAAATCATCCAGGCCTATACATATACATGTGCAAAATGAATAAGTATTAATAAAAAATAATATAAATAAAAAAGGCTTTGCTACATCAAATAGGTTTAACAACAGGCCATGGACTATGGCGGTAGATTGTTTCAATAAAGTAATTGAACTCTAGCTCAATACATGAATTGTTTTAGGTAGGGATGCACGATATTATCGGCACCGATATTTATCGGCCCGATAATGGGACATTAATGTTTATCGGTATTTATCGGTTTTATAAAATTTAGCCGATATTTAACCGATATTATGAAGCCGGAAATATTTCTGCTTCCGGTTTCCGGTTTCCGCGCTCTGCTTCCGGTTTCCGCACTCAGGCACGCAGTTTATTTTGACGAGACGCGAGCGAAACATGCCTTCCCCGGTGTGGACATTCTTCACAGTTTCTGTGGCAGATATTGCGTTTGCAATTTGCAACACATGTTCGACAAAAGTTCGGAGAGGAGGGCAAAGGTCTACGAGTTACAACACAACGACACATCTTGTAGCGGGTAGATAGTAATATCCCTCCCCTGGCCCCTCTGTTTTCCCTTGATAGCTGACAAGCTAACGGATGAAGTAGCGAGGCCTGCTAGCAGCTAGCCTACAACCCCTAGCCAGCAATGGCTAACGTTGAGGCTAGCGGACCTAGCACAGCTAGCGGACCTAGCACAGCTAGCGGACCTAGCACAGCCGAGACGTAAATGGCTAGCTGGGACACCCACTCTAAGTGCGCAGCGTGTCTGGGATTAATCCACGCCCAGGCCGCTGTTATCTCTACCGATGAGTGTATCCACTATCAAACTTCTCCGCTGACGGCTAAGTCGCATGGCTAGCCTGTCGGGAGAAGATCCGCTGCCATCACAGTCTAACGCGGACATGTCTCCAGGTTTACCGACACCATGCTGGGCGGACTTAGGGCCAATCCCAATTCCCTTTTCTACCCCTATGGCTCGTTTTCGAGTGTCACTCGATTCGAAGGCAAGGCCTTCGAATACGTCACAAGCCCTACCCCTTGAAATCTAAGCCCTATGAATTGGGACAGCCCTTCACGGCGCCTACGTCATCAACAGTGGTTTAGACGCGGTACGGGTGACGCGTTGTGTTGCCGGCGAATTCTCTCTCCTGTGACCGGAGGAGATAGCAAAGATGGCGGCCGTTAGCATCACAAACACTATGATAACATCCTCCGTAGTATCTAGTCTATCTCAGTCACAGACATGTTCAACAACAAGGAAGGGATACAACTAATAAACATGTTAACTCACTATTCACCTTGTTATACAACAACTACTACTACTACTACAAGTGTCTATGACTACTGTTAATGTTAAATCCGTGTGGAGCTAATGCTATCGCGTCTCCAAAGGCTAAAGTACAACACTGATATCCTTAACTTATGTCCTAAACACACTACTGTCATAACGTACCTTCTCCTTGACATGGACATAAACACCTGCTACCTTCTTTGAAAGAAATCGCGATTTATTCAGTGAAAACTAGTACATGATAGCACAACATAGCATAGCATTCGCGAACACTATGCTAACAACACTATGATAACATCCTCCGTAGTATCTAGGATAAACGGGTTATTTTGATAAACTGGACACATTTTGTGAATATATATGGTTACTTTCTCGCCTGAAAACATATAAAAACGTCATAAAAGGACATATTAACACTTGTAGAGCCAAATTACAGATTGTAGCCAATGGCGGCCAAAATTGAGGATTTTATATTTGTAGATGATTCGCAATGCATCCTGGTATCAAGGGGTAGCATACCGTTAGCCCTTCGAAGCTAGTGTGGTCCTGGAATCGCTCGAAACGAAGTAATAGTTAGCCCTCCCCCTTACCCCTAGCCCTCGATGAAATATGAATTGAGACAGCCCTCGCCCTAAACGTGAACGCGCAAATCGAGCCATAGGGGTGAAAACGAAGGGCTAGGGGTGAATTGGGATTGGCCCTTAGTGCCACATAGCCCTGACATCGGTTTCCCGGTACTGGATGACAAGGGAATTGACAGCTTTACCGCTGCTCGCTATTGTAATGTTCTTGACAGACACGGACACGACTTTACTGTAGACATGTAGTTTATTTCTGGTTGCTGGCCGCGACCTACGGCAACTCCGTTGGGACACGACGGATACAGAAAGCGAATCACATCAGTGTGTTAGTGTGGTGTAGTGAGACAACACACAGTATGTTACAGCTATGACCCTAGGAGAGACTCGGACAATGATGAGGTCGCACAACGCATCTAATTACTCTTAGGTGAGCCTTTTTTGTTTTCATAAAAGGAGGCCAGATCTTGGCTAAAAAACGCATTGTGCACTGTCTATAACCGATTTAGTTTGTTAGAGGAAATAATAAATGAACATTTGAAGAGTCAGAAGTGTTCTCTTTGTTGTGTTAACAATAGTGATGTAAGTTAGATTTGGTGAGATCACTATGGAATATTAAATCATCAATCTTTGCTCACTACATAGCCTTTCTTACCTTCAGGTGTGCATGAACTACAGGTTATCAACTGTGAAATTATATCTGAATGGTCTTTATTGTCATTGATATAGTACAGGTACCAAACAACGAAATTTGGGAGGGGGAGCTCCCCTGGGGCTAGGAAAGAAAAAATAAACAAATAATAATAATATCGGTATCGGTATCGGTTATCGGCCACGAGAAGCGGGTAAATATCGGTATCGGTATCAGTTGGAAAAAATGCATATCGTGCATCCCTAGTTTTAGGTAATAACTTTGCTTAATGTAAAGGTCAGTAACCCAAAGTGCAATATAGGCTACAGACAAGACACGAATGTTTTTATATAACAGATATGCTCCAAAACAATGCAATGTGTCCTCTCACTCCATACAATAGGCTAGGCGACAGTCAGTGCCTCACTCTAACTCACGGGTATCTTGGTAGGCTACCACTAGCTAGCCTTTAGCTTATCACCTCTGCTCTACCACTGACGTTAGCCAGCTAGCTAAATACACTTGTCATGCAATATTGAATTCATGAATGCGAGCAAACACTCACTGGCTATCGCATTACATTACAGTCATTTAGCTGACGCTTCGCCAGAACTCACACGTGCATCTCCTTACTAATACAAGTGACTATGAGCATACTCCGGTGCTGAAGGCATAGCATGCGGCTCCGCAAGACAGCGTGGCGTGCGTCAACAGGAAGTAGGTTTGTTATGGAACAAGACCCGACAAATCGATAATGGAATTCGTCGCCAACGAATTTCATTATCGATTTTTATCGATTCGTTGTTGCAGCCCTACTGCAGAGGCTCTCTCAGAGGCAAACCCAGCAGATTGGGTGTCGCTGTGTGTGTCCACACATGACTTTTCTTTTCTTTCTTTCTTTCTAACACCCGGTGTGACCTGAATCGTGACAAATTAGAATCTGTTTGGGTTGAAATTATCTTTAACAAAGCAAAACCGGTGCTGGTTGGTACTATCTACAGACCTCCCGATCAGAATGATTTCTATGATATTCTTGAGGGGTGCTTGGATGACGCTGACTGTGTGGAAAAGATTCTTATTGGGGATTTGAACACGGACATGCTCAGAAATGAAGCATCCGTTTTCAAATCCTTCACTAGGTTTTCTGAATTGCACGGTCTCCGTCAACAAATTACCAAACCCACTAGGGTGTGTATTTCTACTCAAACCACCATAGATCTCATTCTAACATCGGATGAGTCCAAAATCTCCAAGAGTGGGGTTATTGTATGTGGGCTAAGTGATCATTACATGATCTTTTGCACTCGTAAAAAACATAAACCCAAGGCTGGCGGTCATAAAACTGTAACCACTAGATCCCTTAAATCCTATTCTAGTGCCTTAAACCATAAACTGGAGAAACAAGACTGGTTAGATGAACTAAAATGCACACAGGTTGAAGAGGCATGGCTAGGTTTCAAAACCAAATTCCTAAATATTATTGACAGTATAGCCCCCATGGGAACCACCAGGGTTAAAGCCCGATCGGAACCATGGATGAATTCGGACATTCTAAATGCTATGAAAGTCAGAGACCTAAAATGCTCTGAAGTTCAAAAATGCAAATCAAAATTAGTGAAACACTTAAACGAAGATCACAAAACCCACTTTGAGAAAATTAAAAAACAATGCAACAAACTATGCAATCAGGTAATTACCATGACCAAATCTGCTAAGAAAGAATACCTCGATAACAAAATCGAAGAAAACTTAAACAATCCACGTGACCTTTGGAAGCTACTTAATAGCCAACTAGGTTGCAGTCAAAAACTCAAAACCAGGTCTACAAACATCAGCATAAAATCTGGAGATTCTCTCTTTACAGACAAGCTGGATGTGGCTAAGTGCTTAAACACTTTCTTTACAACCATAGCCACTAAATTAGTTAACAATCTACCACCCCACTCAGGGCGTTATGGTGTAGAGCACATCCGTGCGTTCTACAATAAACTGGGTGTACGCAAAGATGATTTTAAACTCTCCATGGTGTCAAACGATGAGGTGTTTAAAAAGCTGGGCGCTCTACACTCAGAAAAGGCCACGGGCCATGACAATATTCCAGCCAGATTTCTAAAAGACTCAGCTGCCTCCATTAGCCCAATCATCACCCACATAATAAACCTCTCCATCAAACAGGGACACGTCCCCCTGGACTTTAAAATAGCAAGGGTAACCCCACTGTATAAAAAAGGAAGCAAATTAGACCCAGGCAACTACCGACCTGTTTCTATTCTTAATTCCATCTCGAAACTTATGGAAAAAATAGTTTATGAACAGGTTGATAGGTACCTTACCGAAAAAAATCTGATGTATGAATTTCAATCAGGATTCAGAACATCCCATTCCACTGACACATGCCTTCTCTATTTGAACGACCACATCAACCATGAGGTGGACTCGGGCAAGTACTGTGGCATGGTCATGCTGGACCTCCAGAAGGCCTTCGACACAGTAGATCACCACATATTGTTAGATAAACTGAAAGCAATTGGGTTCGATAGAACATCGGTGGGCTGGATGCAATCCTACTTAGAGGGGAGGGAACAGGTGGTTAGTGTGAACGGAACACTGTCCCCCCCCCTCCCAGTGACCTGCGGCGTTCCACAAGGAAGCATATTGGGACCTTTACTGTTCCTAATATACGTGAATGACATGTCATCAGCATGTGATTGCAATTTGTTCCTGCTCGCGGATGACTCGGCTCTGCTGGTCTCTGACAGGGACATATTGCAGATGGAAAAAGCGCTAAGCACTGAACTGAGTAGAATCTGCATCTGGCTAGCTGACAAAAAACTATCAATACACCTAGGTAAAACTGAAACCATCCTATACGGATCCCCATCTAAACTCAGAAAGGCTGAACATTTTAAAATAAAAGTGGGTAACATTAATATCACAAGAAAAGAGGATATTACATACCTGGGCTCCATCTTAGAGGCAAATCTTTCCGGAGATAAAATGGCAGCAAAAGTAATCAAAAAAGTGAACCATAGAACTAGATTCTTGTACAGGATATCCTCACTTGTCAGTAAAAACACACTGAGGACCCTATCAGGAGCTCTCATTCAATGTCACTTCGACTATGCCGTAACATCATGGTACTATAGAACCACAAAGGCCCATAAAACAAGACTCCAGACAGCCCAAAATAAACTGGTTAGGCTTCTGCTAGGCCTCAACCCTAGGACACATCTAACCGCTGCTCATTTTTTGAGCCTTGATTGGCTACGAGTAGTTGACAGAGTGCAGCAGCTTGCACTGGGCCTGGTCTTCAAGATACGCTACACCACAAAGACACCCAAGTACCTGTCAACATACTTCCAAAAAGTGAACAACGTCCACACATACAACACCAGAGGAAGCTCCACGAACCACGTTCAACCGCGTTGCACCACAAACAAGGGGTTAAACTCGTTTGCAAACTATGCAGTAAAAATGTGGAACGCCCTTCCTATAATCTTAAAGGAGTGCAAAACACTGCCCACCTTCAAAACCACTCTCAAAAAACATTTACAGGAGGCTGCAATCCGTAACTGGACCCTCTAAATCAAAAATCAGATTAAAAGACCTGAACTACCCACTGTACATACTTTGTGTTTTGTCCCCCGCCCCCACCTGTGGTGTATGTCCCCACCTGTCCTACCCGCTGTACATACCTGATGTTTTGTTGTATTGTATATCTAGTATTGTTCTGTTGTTCTGTTTTGTTGTATTGTATATCTAGTATTGTTCTTCCCATGATGGATGCATTTTTATCTTGTAGATAGTAATAGTTATTTGTCTGTATTATCTTGTAGATAGTACTAGTCTTTTTTTTTTTTTTTTTTTTCCCTGTCTGTCTTACATGTAACGATGAATTGAAAATCAAGGACCCCAATTGAAATAAGCCAGTGGCTTTCTTGGGTTTTTATCCTTTTAGTTGACCTTGTATGTAATACGTACTTTCATGTACCTACTTCTGCAAATCTTCTAATAAAGTTTTCAATCAATCAATCAATTCTTTCTAAATCAGTTTTTTGCCGCCAAAGGCGTAAGCTTTCTTTATTTTGGTATAATGAACAAATACACTTTAAAAACCACAAATGTCGTTGATTTAAAATCACATCAAATTAAAAGTTTCAATGGCATATTTATGTTTCTTGTGTTTTGTGAGTTCTTTTTAATCAATTTCTGTTTCTAATGTTACGTAAATGGTTAATAAAATAATACATTATTACCTTCATGAGGGGGGCAATTGTTTACTTGTACCTTTGTTTCCCTGTTATAGGTATAGCTACATGGTCATGTACAGAATTACATTAAAATCCAGAAATTATGCATTTCTGTATGGGACTCATTTAGTCATTCTGTTATGGATGTAAATTAATTTCACTTACTGTAGGTCAGAATAGTGAAAATACCACCGCTCATCCGTGATCAGACTTAGCTGATGTGCTGGAACTGAAGAGAATCAATAGAGTACAGAAAAGTAGCATCCGCACACCCAAATCTGTGCAAAAGACTTAGCTTATTACGAGCTTTCGGTCATAGACCTTCTTCAGGCATAAAGCAGACAAGTGAATGCAGTGGTATAAAGGGTTCAAACAACATCACTTGATTCGCTAACACCTGTGTCAAACATTTCACCTAGTGGCTAGGCATCAAGGGAATTGTAGTCCTAGATTTAGTGGACTACAAAAACATACACATACTAGTGTTCATGAGACAGGAAACACCAACATTCATCAAATATTTACAATATATACATACATAGCTGAACAAAAAACAATAGAGAAATGCTACGAACATGCAGACATCAGGCAGTAGCCATAATATAGCATATAACATATGGTAAATGGTAAATGGACTGCACTTATATAGCTCCTTTTTTGCTGCTCCAAAGTGCTTTACAGCAGCCTCTCATTCACCCATTCATTCACACATTCACACACCAATGGCGGCAAGCTACCATGCACCCGGCCCGCTCACTGGGAGCAATTTGGGGTTCAGTGTCTTGCCCAAGAACACTTGTGGCCAGCCGGGGCTCGAACCACCGATCTGCCAACCTTGTGATCATTAGACAGCGACTCTACCTCCTGCACCACAGCCGCCCCATATGATGGCTACTGCCTAATGTCTGGATGTTTGTAGCATTTCTCTTGTTACAAACTAGTTTTTTGTTGTTTGAACCCGTCACACCACTGCATTCACTTGTCAGCTGTATGCCTGCTGTTTTTTTTTTTGCATTTACTGTAGCTCAACAACCAAAACAGACATCATATCAAGCTGTCATATGATAGCACCATATGATCATATCATAGCATAGATAACACCCCACTCTTTCTGCAGACATTTAAATCTTACATTTGGTTATTTACCCCTACAGCCACACAACCTTTGGTCGGACCGTTCTGTCAATACAGGGTGGAAAATGGTTAATGGTAAATGGACTGACTTATATAGTGCCTTATTGACCCATTCACACACCAATGGTGGCAAGCTACCATGCAAGGCATATACAGTACATACATGCTCTATCATATATTATTGTTCTAACCTACTCATGTTGATAATGTAAATTGTGATTTTGTGATTTTGTCTGGATATGGTTGCATGAAATATAGGGATTTTTATTTATTTATGTTGTATTTTGTTGTATTAAAATGTATTATTATTGAATCGTATTGTATTAAAATGCATTATTATTGAATTGTATTGTATTATAATGTATTATTATTGAATTGTATTGCATTATACTGTAATGTATTGATTTTGTGTGGACCCCACTAATAGTAGCCATTGGTTAATGGGGATCCAAATAAATAAAAAAGGTGCCGGCCCGCTAACTGGGAGCAATTTGGGGTTCAGTGTCTTGCCCACGGACACCTCGACATGTGGCCAACCGGGGCTCGAACCGCCGATCTGCCAACCTTGTGATCATTAGACGGCGACTCTACCTCCTGAGACACAGACTCTACCTCCTGAGACACAGCCCTCCCCATGTTATGTTTATTTGAGAAGGGACAGTGCAAGTTAGCGGTGAGCGGGCCAGTGAGCGGGCCAGCGCCTTGCATGGCAGCTTGCCGCCATTGGTGTGTGAATGTGTGTGTGAATGGGTGAATGAGAGGCCGTTATAAAGCGCTTTGGAGCAGCAAAAAATGCGCTATATAAGTGCAGTCCATTTACCATATCAAATCAAACACCCCTTCTTTGTGTATCAACATCAGGAGGATGGAGAGAGAGACATAACCAAATTAAATGTCAAGCAGCGTGGTAATGGTGCTGGAGAGGAGAACCAAGTGAGAGTGAGATCAGGGTTCCCACACCTTCTGAAACGTCACATTCAAGCACCTTTCAAGGACTTTCAAGACTCAATTGCCTCAAATTCAAGGACCCAACACAGCATAGTTTGAGACAGATCTAGATGAGAGTTTATATAATAGGAACTATCCGCTCACAGACAACAATTAAAAAGAGAGGCTTTTGAATGTAGAGGCTTGAACACTAGATGGTCTCTTGCCTTCTCTACCACAGCACAGCAAAACAATATATTGTGAAATATGTGTCAAGTTACTGTGTTAAGTTAAGCAATGTGACTTATCTAGGGTACTATAATTACGTTAAAAAATATATATATATAACAAAATTGAGAGAGAGGGGAATTAAAGCACTTTCAATGACCCATGTCTATTTTCAAAAACTTTTAAGGCCTTGATTTTTTCCCCCTCAAATTCACAAACTTTCAAGGATTTCAAGGACCCATGAGAACCCTGGAGATGTTCCTCCTGAGAGAGCCACAGAAGAAGGTTCTCGGTCATCCAAACTGAATGACAGCTCTATTCTAGCCCATAATAACCTGGTCTGGACCAGTGGCGTAGCGCAAAATCCCGGGGCCCCCCCGCAAGGTGGCGGCGGGGGCCCTTTCGCAACGGAGTAAAAAAAAAAAAAGAAAAAAAAAACTTGCGTTTTTTAGAGGCCGATGCGTTATTGACGTTGCGAAATTTCGCAATATGCACTCTACATTCTAAATGCTTGACTTAGCAAAAGGTACAAACAAGTGAGAGCAATAGCCTATAACTAAAACCAAATGGTAGACTACACTACATCAGTAGAATGTATTATAAGTAGAATAGTACAAGCTTTATTTCTTTTAACAAAGTGTGGTGTGCACAGCAGTGTGATATCTGTAAACATATCTGTAGACTCTCCGCTAAGGGTTGCCAGATGGGATTGAGAATTTCCAACCTAACCAATCTAAACACTTCTAAATCCACCAAAAACCAGCCCATCTGGCAACCCTGTCTCCGCTGCATCAGAGTCTACTTGTTGCGTAAAATTGGCCAGGGTTAGTCAAATCCTTTGTTGGACATCTCGTATATTGGTATATTGTGGCATTTCTTTACTGTTTGCCATCTGGTCTAGGAATACCCAGGGAGACGCAGACAGCAGAAGTAGATTCGAATAGTAGAATAGAAAAAAGAAACAGCTATATATAGCCTAATCATGCTGAATTACAGTATGTACTTCTGCCTGAGTTTGAGTATGATGCTGCCCAAATAAATGTTATTGTTTAGTGCTGTACGCTTTCGTGGTATTATATTGTGTGAATTATCATCTGTATGTTGTTTTTCTTTCACTCGACTAACCGCCGAGATAATACTTGAGACATGTACTTCCGTAAACATACATTTTTTATTAGATTTTTTTACAATATCGGACCGACAGTCCCACATATAGCGGCTATAATGTCCGAATAGAGAATCTACCACCACCTAAAGAATGCTTATTGTACTTTGTATTGTATTTTCGCTTGCTCATTTTCCTTGTGTCTCGCTGCCTACGTGTGACGTCAAAGTCATGTTGCTATTGGATACGGCTAACTATGAATATCTTTTTTAATATAGGCCTATATATTAAAATTAAGGTTGACACAATGAAGGGCCACTTATTTTCTTTATTTTATATTTTTTTAAATTATATAAAAAAAAAAAAAAAAAAAGTTTGGATCCAATGTTAGGGGGCCCCCTAGTGGCTGGGGCCCCCCCGCGGTGCGTCGCTTGCGGGCCCGTCCGCTACGCCACTGGTCTGGACGCTGTGATGTGATTCAATCACACATGCAAGAACATAGATGACAAAGAGGAGAGTCAGAGTGGCGTTTTATCTTCATTGTTGTTTTAATCTGCTGTTTAAAAAAAAAATCTCTACTGTTATTTCATCTTCATGGTAACCAGTGAAGCACATTGTGTCACATTGTTTTGTGAGAAATGCGCTATAGCCTACAAATAAAAGTTGGATTTGATTTGATTTGATTCAACTTTTAACACGTTCAAAATCCTGCGTGTTCCCGGTGTAACAACAGTCGTAATAACACGTGTAATAACACGATCTCGGGTCTCAGGCTGTCTTACTTACTCTTCAGCGCCGTGACCAGCATGTTCCCGTCCTTGATGAGGTCTCTGATGAACTGGTCTGTCCGGTCCAGCTCCACCTCATGACGGGTCAGTCTCTCTCGGAAGTCCGGGCCGTCCAGGAGACACGAACTGAACTCCAGGGTCGGGAGACCCATGGTGGAACTGTCCTGTATGTCCTGAATGTGTCCTATATGTCCTACACACGGAACTGTCTCCACAATCTCTCTTATTAGACTTAGATTTCGTCAACAGAAGTTCCCTGTAGTTGTCATCGTGATAGCGGTCCAAACTTTTCTCTCTCTCTTTCCCCACTTCCTTGTCTGGGTCTCTCTAACGCTGTGTTAGGGTTAGGGTTATAACCTGGGACTGTGTGACTCCTGCTGGTTAGTTTAGGAGACGTAGACATGGGGTTGACTGGACAATAATAACAATAATAATAATAATAATGATAATAATAATAATAATGATAATAATAATAACAATAACAACGACAATAATAACCATAATAATAATAATTATTATTATTATTATTATTATTATTATTATGATAACAATAACAACAATAACAACGACAATAATAATCCTAATCAGTATACTAATACTAGACTATTCTAATATTATTTCTAATGGAATTGGAGGCTTGATTTCTCCTCTCAAAACCCATTCATTCACTGCAAACAAACCAAAGTGGCCTTTTCAGGACTTCCTGTGGTTGCAGGACATTGACGTTTTATTTCCATAGCCAAAGCAATGTGTGTTATAGTGAGGCTGATACTAGGCATAACAATTGGGCATTTTATGACTAAAGCATGACATTTTGTCCAGTGTTTCTATAGACTGTAAACTTCATTTTAGACGTGGAATTAACATGTTTATGTCTGCTTGAGTGCATTATGACATCAAATGAAATATTTAGAATGTATGCAACATTCTTATAACATAGTACATTCGTAAATCAATTCTAGCAAGAATACTTTACATTCTAAATATTCCATTAGATGTCATAATTCACTCAAGCAGACATTATACATTGCAGTTAATGGAAGTTCTAGATTGTAACAGTAACACAGTACAATTCTAGAATGATTTGCAGAAATATTTCTCTCTCTCTCTCTCTAATAATCTAATAGTGTCTTTGACAAGCTGACGTTGTTAAAAGCCTGTTCCTGGTCAGATTCTGATGTTTTCATTGATTCTCTCTCAGTTTACAGTCTATTCATAGCTTTCATGTGACGTCACAGCATAGTGGAAACGCCCACCTGACGGGCAAAAGGCACTTTTTGCGGGCAAAACCCACGGGCAAAACCCACTTTTTGCGGGTTAATAACTTTGATTTCCCGTGGGTTAGGAAAATAATTCCAACGTGTCCGGCTAGAGTAGAAGACAGGGAATCCAACACTATTTGAATGGAGTCGATCCTCCACTCCTATCACCGTGGACACAGCAAGGAGCGAATTCCCGGATATAAATATTCCCTCGCCTCGCTGACAGCGGGAGTTGGGAGTTTCGTCCAGCAGCCGGTGAACGCCCGGTTGATCGAGTTTCATATTAAAAGTATATCTTCTCGGGGTGTCAGCGCGGTGGTTAAGGGCTCAAAATGACCGTATACTGATGGTGAATTTAGCAATAATAGTCTTATGTTTGTACCACCTCCATAACCGGTGTTATTCACGGGAAAAGCCGGTCAAGGAGGCACCCTTTGCAGGTCAATAACTTTGATTCTCCGGGGGTTAGGAAAATAATTCCAACGTGTCCGGATAGAGTAGAAGACAGGGAATCCAACACTATTTGAATGGTGTCAATCCTCCACTCCTATCACCGTCGTGTATCTTGATAGTTCTTCATGAGTGAGGTGGTCTAAATAGTAGGCAGCCATGTTGAGCGATGTTGCTATGATACTTTTTGCCCGTCAGGTTGGTGGTTGCTAGGGAAGAAACCACGTGACTGAAAGCTATGAATAGAAACACTGGACAAAATGTCATGTTTTAGTCATAAAATGCACAATTCTTATATGTATCAGAGCTTATCTGCTCCACTATTAACAGTGTGTATGTGTTAACACTAGAACCGCCAGAGGGCGCCGTATACCTAAAACCGCCAACGGGTCAAATTGACGTCTGTGCCTGGCTACGGCATTTCTAGTATCCGAGCCTACAACAAAATGTACTCTGTCATTGTATTAAGGCATTGTGTTCACAAATGAATATTTCAAGTCATAAAATGGTGTTGGTCCTCTTGTTTTATAATTTAAGTATCTTTGACAACACTCATCGCTTTGCCTGTACGTCAATGTAAATCAGTCAAAAATAACACTGGAAATGGGTAGGCTATTAGAAGAATATTTGGGTGGTGTGATAGGCGTAAAACGTCATTCACCACATAAAAAGACAAAATTAACAAAGTACCTACCCCAAATGGACCATAATAACCACAGCATCGGCCTATGTTGCAACAGAATGAAATGAAATGAGACGAAAGAAAGCGCGCCTCCTGGGATGTCTCAGTCGCTGAGCTGATGGCATTTATTGCTCTGCTATATGTGAGGGGTGCATACTGCCGGAAAAAACATTGAAATTGAAAGTTTCTGGTCGGAGAATGGGGAAATGCCTTTTTCAACTCCACATTATCTCAGAACCGGTTTCGGGACATCATGCGCTTTCTGCGCTTTGACAGGAAGGAGACCCGACGCTCCCGGTTGACCACCGACAGGTTTGCGCTCATGGCTAAAGTGTGGGAGAGATTCAGGCAAAACTGCATCTCATGCTAGAAGCCAGGGCAGGACATCACCATGGATGAACAGCTGTATAAACAATGCAATGCCGCGTAGAGGGACTATTGTTTGTGCCGTTGCCTATAGCGGTTATAATGCATTTTTATATGTGGGTCGATTTGACGCCGTGGCGGTTATAGGTATAAATGCCTGTATTTTTTATTTAGATGTATCTATACCATATTTAACAATAGGAAGTGCAACACAACACAATTTTAGGAAAAGTCAAAGACGGGGGGACTTCAATATTTAATTAAAACATAGTTATGTACAATTGAAAAACCCACTTGGGTCAAATTGACGTCATGTCGGTTCTACGGAGGTTAATAAAGGAGATAAGTCACGTTTTGAGTTCACGTAGGCCTACATAAATATGTATGTTTTGAAAGGAGACACGATTGACAAATCCACATAGATTCCCCCTGTCCCTGCCCCGACACACACACACACACACACACACACACACACACACACACACACATATGCACACACACAATTAATCTAAGAGTTGAGAGAATGTATAATACAGCCATGGGTGGGGTCATTTGACCATGTGAGTAAAAAAAAAGTTATATCTTTGCACTCCATCAAATTACAGGACCCTCCTTTCATGACTTGTCCTAGATATGTGCGTTCTACCGCCCAGTATCCTTACATTTTCAAAATCACATCAGGATAAGCTAGTATGAAGCTATTTAGCAGTTTTTCTGTGTAGGAGGCAGGCTAATTTACAAGACACTCCAACTAGTGGTCGTTGTGTGTAAGTAGCAGCTTCCCATCGTAAAGACTATGGTCATTTGACCCCCGAGGCGGCTCTTATAGTAGGTACGTAGACACGGCTGTTCTAGTCATATGCATGCTCACTGTATGGTCCAGTATTGCTGTGACAGAGCAGACTGACTAAAGACAGCCTGATGTTTTGTGAACACTACCCCCTAAAGGCCCTACAATGTATTAGCTATGGAACTAACAAAATGGTCCAATGATACATTAATGTAATTGTTTTTTTCTTATGGGACAAGAAAGAACAACCCCAGTAGAGGTGTTGGGTGGAACACAAACAGACCCTCTCAAACACACAAACAGATTGCGTACACGCACGCACGCACACCCACACGCACGCACCCCCACCCCCCCACCCCCACACCCACACCCCCATCCACACACACCCACCCCCACACACACACACCCACCCCCACCCACACACACCCACACACACCGACCCCCATCCACACACCCCCCCCCACACACACACCCACAGTCACACACACAGTCCCAGGGCATTAGTCAGGGGAACTCAGGCCCGGCCTAATGGAGAATCACTAGTTCAAATGGAAAAGACGCTTCTTTCATTTCCACGAGAGGATTGGTCAGCGGACAGCCGCCGTCGGGCGATATGCCATGCAGAAGACGCATCGATTAGCTTCTCCGACGTCGGCGGGTTATCTGCGGGTCAAGTGTGTTTTGATTAGATTTCTTCAGACATCTGCGAATTACTACTCTCTCTCTGACTCACTGTTGGTGCATGTGAGGAAATGCCTGGCCCCTCGTTAGAGTCAGTGGGGGTTTCGTAATGTGTCCGTGAGGCTTCCTCATTCCTGCTCTGTGATTGCCTCTGTAGAAGCTGCCTTCAGCGGTACAGTTTGTCCCATCGATGTAACGACCAGAGATTTAAAACATTTATATTATTAACACTAGGGCACAGAGCCGTGCCTGTTTGTTGTACCTACTATAAGAGCCCCGCATCAGGGGGTCGAATGACCATAGTCTTTGACACCACTAGTTGGCGTGTCTTGTAAATTAGCCTGCCTCCTACACAGAAAAGTGGACAAGTGAACAAGTGGTTGTTCCAGGTACTCAGGGCACAGAAACTAAAGGCTGATTCTAGTTCAGATGTAATGTGTGGAACGGAGAAGGGAAGATAGACAATTCTCTTCCTATCCTCGATGGTGAAGCAGCACCTATTCCTGTAGAAATTAGAAATCCAAATTTAAATGTCATCTTTTTGGGTTAGGTGCTGGTTACATTAAACAGTTTGTCATCAACCCAGATTCCTAGATATTTATAGGACGTGACCCTCTCTAGTTAAGCACTGTGGAAGGTACGGACAGAGGACTGTAGAACTGATGTAGCGAGCCCTGGAGAACAGCATATACTTAGTCTATCCACATCCAGAACTAATGAGGTCAGTGAACAATTTCTGATTTAAGTGGAAGGTAGTCCATAGGCTACTGCATCGTGGAAGCACATGAATAAACGTGAATAAAAGTCATAGGCTACAGATGTAATTTACAGTTAGTTACAAGGGAACCAATATTGTTAATATTAATAGTTAAGAGCATGGAGCATGGACAATTGAGCCTAAAGGTGCTCTTTTAATTATGTCTAAGAACTGTGATTGCAGACCAACAGCCAAAATACATGTGTATTGTGACAGAACTTTCACTTTCATTCATAAAATTCACCCCATCTGTGTTACGAAGTACTTGACTTTTGGACCATTGGGACTGACTATAGCGTCATATACCATCAAAGGGGGGACATTTTGAAATGTCAAAATGCAGCACTATCATGCACAGATCAGCCTTATAAAATGTAATGTTATAAATATATAACGTTAGACAGGGAGCGATTTATTTTTATGGCGTTCCGAAATGAACGACATGAGGCTGGGAGGGAAAAATCACAGTATACCCACTAGAAAGCACTAGACTACACCACTGACGGCATGGAATAAGGAATAAGGCTTCTGAAATGAAAGATATCCATTTTTATAATTGAGATGGTGATGGCCTCTAAATAACATGAGGTATTGTTCCTCCATCAACAGTTGACAATAACATTCCCACCCTCTCTTTAAATAAGGTGTTACGGTAATTTCACCATCTCCTGCAGGCACTCAGCATCGTTCCAGACGAGAACACGTCGAGCGCAAGAACTGTCAGCACTTTTTTTTTCAGCCTGTGATTGATTACTGTAATTGAGATTAATTTCTTATCAATTAGGCCGTGGCGTTTACAATCAAAACGACTCCCTCCTCATTCTCCCTTTGTTAACATCCTGACAGAGCAATCTGCTACGGTGCCAAGTCATGTAGACTCTCTTTTGTGATCTTTCATGTCCAGATGTACAGTGGAGGAAAGGGAAGGTGACTATTGATAATCTTCTGGATTCTAAGCTGTGGTTTTCTTTGTCTTTTTCTTTTGTATTACCTTGCGGATACTGATGTTTGTTATTTATTTTGTGTTATTTCAATATTAAGATTGGAAAATTATTAGTACTGTGGATACTGTATGTATTAATAAGTGGATTATATCATTTAAGTATTATTGTTCTCACTTGGAAGTGACAGAGAGGGGTAGGACATGATAAGCTTAGGCTTCATCCTACTCCCTTTCCAACAGTGATCCCTGTACTTTTCGTTATTAGTTATTATTTTTCTATTTTTAAATCATGTTCGAAATAAAGATTCATTCATACATTCAAAGGTGACGCCTCATTACTGGACTTCACCTTTGACCTTTGTAGCGTTGCTGAAGCTGGAGTTGGGGTTTTATATAATTTTATACTGAGAAATGTAAGTCTCTCTACAGTAGTGGTGAATCTAGCACTCAAGGAAGGCCCATTTCCTTCCTGTAAGGGATGGGCCGAGATCTGTGGGGCAGTGAATAATTCTGACTATGGACAGGGCCCATAACTTGTGTAATCACAGATTTGGTTCCCAAGAATAGTAACCTCTTGAGCAAGGACAGTTCTATAAATATGCAACCTGGTCTCACACGGCAGACTTCAGAATTCGACGTTTCTCCATCGCATCCAAACGTCATTTCTAGACGGCATCATACAGTTATAAACGTCGGCAGACGACGTGGGATTGGGGTAGCTCGTTCTGAAAGCGCAGGGGTGCGCCTGTCGGGGCTTCTCTCGGGATTATTCCATTTTGGATTGCACTTGCATTAATTAGTTAGGCCACATTTTGAGATACAACCAACGGAGAACAGATTTTAATAACAACGATAGTTACGGAGGTATACTCCAGTTCTATGAGTGGAGCGGAGCCCCATAGGGGAGCTCTGCTCCTATTGGTTTACCCCGCTACCTAAAGTAGCAATTGACTGAATTTTTCGATGTCCGCGCCCGCCCTGGGGTGCTATAAAAGGGGCGTCCTCCGTTACCTCATTCTCCCAAACATACAATACAGCCGGGTTTGAACAAGTCGAAGTGGGCCAGCAGCCCTATGGGGCTCCGCTCCACTCATAGAACTGGAGTATACCTCCGTAACTATCGTGGAGCTCCGCCCCATAGGGGAGCTCTGCTCCTATTGGTTTAGGCGGAGCAAGCGAGGCCAAATGTACCCCCACTGAGACTCTATTAGTCAGAACAAAATCTCAGCGGCACCCGGAGCTGACCACTGATGTTGGTTCAAGACAACCTTGAATGTTGGCCTAACCCACACTGAGTCTGCTCCACTGATCTAGCCCTTACGTGAGCACGTAGGGCTGTTGATCTAACGGATCACGTCCTGGAGGAGGGTCCCCTCCCCAGGCACATCCGTATTTATTCTTGACAGCACTTGAATAGAATCCCCATGACCAGGGTAATCCAAGTGCCTTCCCCACTACATCAGTCATCAGCAAAACTGAGGACAGAATGAGCAAAAGATGAGGAAGAAATATCCTTCAAGTCATATCGTACAAAAGGTGATGGCGACGACCAAGACGCCGCCTCACATATCTCCTCCACTCCCACTCCCCTGAGAGTGGCCACTGATGTGGCTATGCCCCTGGTGGAATGAGCTCGAATGCCAGTCGGCACAGGCTGCCCCTTTGATTCGTATGCGAGGCTATTCGCCTCGCAAATCCAATGGGACAGCCGCTGCTTCGAGAGTGCTGCCCTGGCTTTCCCGCCGTAGCAGATCAGAAGCTGGGGAGAAGATCTCAGTCCTGCTGTGCGCTTCACATATTGTGCCAACGCGCGCACCGGACATAGACAATGTAAACGCCTCTCCCTCTCTCCGTTGTGAGGAGGAGGAAAAAAGGCGCTCAGTTCACAGCTCTGAACTCTAAACCCACGATTAACCTTAGGGATAAAAGCCGGGTTAGGGCGTAATACAGCTTTTGTTTCGTCACCAGATATGATCAAACAATCTGCCCGTGTCGAGAGAGCGCATAAATCACTCACTCGCTTAGCCGTAGTCAAGGCGAGGAGTAGACTCGTCTTGAGAGACAATAAACGTAACGACACAGTGTCAATGGGGGCACGCACAGAGCCTCTAGCACAATCGACAGGTCCCATTTTGGCATTAGTGTCTTTAATAGTTCCCGCCGCCAATCCCTTGTCAAACAACGACTGTAAGCACAAGAACGTTTCGACCCGACAGCAGACTGGGTCAACGTCCTGTCCCTCACACCACTGTGTAAACACTCGCCAGCGTGTATATCCCTTTGCAGTGGATTGCGCGCGCGCACTTTGAATGGTCTGAATGACCGCGTCTGTCAGACCCCTGCGTCTGTCAGTCCCTCTCAATAACCAGGCCATCACAGGTGGCCCCCTCACCAAGCCTCTGGCTTGAGAGAGTGCATCTTGTCGATGAGGTATGGGCCATGGGCCCTCTACCAATATCTCCATCAGTTCCGGAAACCACGGGGCTCCGGGGCGGTCTGGGGCTACAAGAATTAACTATAGCCTCTCTGATCTCACTCGTGCCAACAGTGGGAGGATAGATATCAGGGGTGGGAACGCGTATAAGAGGACCCTCGGCCACGGGTGGTGTGCGAATGCATCGACTCCCAATGGCGGGTTGTCCTGTTCGCGCAGGGAGAACCAAAGGCGACACTGTGCATTCGTTCGTGACGCAAACAGATCCACTTCTGCTTGCTCGAACCGTGCTCAAATCAGAGACACAATGGAGGGTGCTAACCTCCAGTCGTCGTCCCTCGGGCCTCCCCGTGATAACAGATCTGCTCCTTCGTTGAGCAGACCTGGGGCCTCATTTATAAAGCTCATTTATAAAGCTTGCGTACGGCGAAAATTCGATTCCATTCATTTTGAATGGGACAAAGCACACGGCGTGCGAGTTTTGTCGCACTGTCAAATTTGTGCTTTTTCCCATTCAAAATGAATGGAATCGAATTTTCGCCGTGCGATTAAAACCGGGGCCGTGTGTGTTGAAATGCGATGTTCTCATAGACTTCCATTCAAACTTCAAAATGGAATGTTGACGCGCAACAGAAATCGCACGCTGTGTGCATTGGCCTTTAGGTTTCTAAAAATGTGCTTTGGCAGTTGTGAAAAAAAAGAACATTCTCACACACTGAACATTGTGTTTTCAGTTGTTTTGTTGTAGTCTGTAATGATGCATATAGTGTTTACATTTTTGCAGGCTTTGAGCAGCTGTTTTGGTGTGAAAGTTTGAGTTTTGAAGAGAGAAGGTGTGGTTTTGCTTATGTAGCTTTAGAAAAGTGTGTTGTGTTTAGAGTTTTGGGGAAATGGAGGGAAGTTTTGGGAAATGTGTTTTAGCAATTGAGAAAAACGGTATAATCAAAGCTGTAAAGAAAATACAGGTGATGAACAAGAATAGCAATGAAAGAAGCAAACTAAGATTGTTTTTGCCAATAGCTATGAAATACATCTCTTAAAAATGTCTGCAAATGCTGAATCACAAAACACGGACGGAATGTACACTATTTTCACTGTCACTGTCGAAATACAGTATTATGTCTGAAAAATCTCAAATAATTCTGAAATAACACTGGCTACAATTGTGTGTGCATGGGTATGCCTGTCTACACAACACATGAAGCACAGAATGTGACAGTGTGTGTACCTCAAATGTACTTTTTGAAGTTGCTGCATACTTTCTGTACAGAGCAAGAACATTATTATTTTTTTACAATGTTGCACTTCAAAGGGTAAAGAGCGCGAGAGCAGACGGTACTTGGCGTGGGAAAGGCAGAGCAGACGTGTTGACCCGAACACCACACAAGGGTTAAGAGGTGATAACCACTAATAAGCTGCCAAACCAAAGCCTATCACATCAAAACATAATCTAGGGATGTATAGGAATAAAAAAAATCACATCAAGAATTTCCCCACCCAGATGGTAATGAAAAATGGTTTGGCCCAAGGACTATAAAGCAGGTTTCCCAACGGACCATAAAGTCGTGGAACAAGGAAGGTGTGAGCTGGAGCTAATAAGAAAAACTATTTGTAGACCAGAAATTGTACAACATGGCAGGGCGCTTAACCCTCATAGAGACAATTCGCCAAGCAGGGTCTCTTCTGATGAATGCGGCGGAGGACTTGCAGTGTAAGTATGATTACTTGATATAGTAGTTTTACTTGATAAAGTAATTTATTAGTGCTAGCTAAAAGCCCATAGCCATCGCTGTGCGCGCACGATGCTGCTCCTTATTAAGGTGATTCTTCAGTGAGCTGCATGAAGTTTCAATGAAAGGTAGCCTACCTACAGGGTTGCAAATGTGACACCGTTAGGTGAAAATAGCTCTGTTTTAAATCCAAGATAGCTCAGTTGTTTGATTTATGTATCAGTTGCATCTTTGTCACATTTTTCACCCATGATGGGTTTACACCCCTGTACCTAGGCTATTGATAGTTAGTGTTAGCTAACGTAAATTAACCATGCACTGGGCAGTGTTTGAATAGGACCAACATATGCGTGGCGTTAAAGACAGATGCACATCCAACGATTTTTTTAATAGGAATGAGAGCAGGGAGGCAACTGGCCATGATTTAACAATACATTGGAGAGGATTTGGGTAATGTTAGGCTAGGACCAGATCGCCTCTGTCAGGGGAAGTGTCTGATCGGTCAAAACTGGATGTGTAGAAAATGAATGTGGTAAATAATTAAGGCCTCGTAGTAACGTAAACGACAGTGACTGTAGTGTGTAGTCAATCTATTGGATTAGTGAAGCAGCTGTGCATAGACTACGTGCATAGCTAGCAAAGAGCCAGTCAAAGAGCCCACATGTAATGGATGTTAAATGGATAGGCGGAGAGGTGTTATTGAATACATAACATAAATAAGAAGATTAGGGGCTGCTTAGGTGTCCCGCCGCACCTGTGCTTGCAGGAAGTCAGTTTGTTGCGGCTGACACCAAGGCTGTTACTGTATTGAGAGCAGTGATGTGAATAACGGCGTTAAAATAAACGGCGTTACTAACGGCGTTACTTTTTTCAGTAACGGGTAATCTAATTAATTACTATTTCCATCGTTATAACGCCGTTACCGTTACCGGTAATTCAATGCGGCGCGTTACTACTGAAGCTTCTCATTGTCATCCGACCTCAGTCACAGCTGCAAAGGTGTTTTTTGTTTGTTTGTTGGTGAGGGGAGGGGCGAGACAACCGCTTAAGTGATCGTGATTGGCTATGGTAGAGAACATTTCATGGTAAGCCAACCATAAGCCAACCATAGTTCAGTGTCAACACTTCATATTGGCTAGGATGGTTAGATGACTGGGTTGGCTGGATGAATGAATGCATGCATGGATGGATGAGTGTTAGGAAGGAGTGTATGGATGGATAGATGAATGAATGAATGAATGTTTAGGAGCTAAAGTTGGATTTGTCCAAGAAATTCATGTCTTATTTTTTCAGTACTACTTTAAAAGCACTTCATATTGTTTAACTGTTTACTTTTATTGTGTTGAAAATACTTGAAGTTACAGTCTGTCTACCAGTTGTCTGAAGTTGTGTGACAGTTTGATTTATGTAATTTACACTACAAAGATTGAAAAGCACTTCATATTGTTAAATGTTTACTTTAAAAAGTAACGCAATAGTTACTTTCCCTAGTAACTAGTTACTTTTATAATGAAGTAATTCAGTTACTAACTCAGTTACTTTTTGGGATAAGTAACTAGTAACTATAACTAATTACTTTTTACAAGTAACGTGCCCAACACTGATTGAGAGTCGACTCGTTTAACAAGGAGCCTGTCATCGCGGGATATCTCTTGCGAACGCTCTCTATTCCCCCCCCCCAAAAAAAAAACATTGCTTTTTTTTGGGGCCCAGAGAAGAAGTAGATATTTATCAAGTTCGCATATGTCATTCAGTCGCGTGGTTGTTACCCCTGGTTTCCACAGACACTTTTGGCAGTGTTATTTCAAATGTCTAGTGGTTGCCTATTCACCTTTATTTTTAGGACCATGCTTAGCCTCTCTTTACTTAGCTTGTGTACGAGGGAACTATACATTGTAGCTAATGTTAATTTATTACCAGCAGCAACTTTTTCTGGGAGTGGCACCGGAACTCCAGCGCCAGGAACTCCAGTGCCAGGAACTCCAGTGCCAGGAACTCCAGTGCCAGGAACAAGCACCCCACGGCACCCTGTTGATGGTAGGATTTTTTTTTTTACTCAAACTGCATTTACATGCATCTACATCAGTTTCAAATTAATATAAGCTGTGCAGGCCTGTGTAGTAGTGGCTCTGTGCACAGCAGCCTTGTCAGACACTAGTCTGCACTAATCTGGACTCAAATGCCTCAAATCATGGTGAACGGGGCAGAGGTAATCTAAATACCTGGAAATCCAGGAATTGAACAACATGACCTTGGATTAACTGTCAACTTTTCTTTTGTTAGCAGAAGTTGTGAGACTGTTCCTTCCTTACAATGCAGCCTCCCGGGGAAACAATACAGCCTCCAGGGGAAGGCGCCTCCAGAGAAGCCCAGCTCAGGGATTGGGGGTAACCACCTACACCCACAATTTCTGCTGCCTGGAGAAGAAAGATACGAGGATGGTCCCTACAAGGGTTGTGAAAGACAACCTGCTGGGCATGGGTTTGGGGGACGGTCGCCTGACATTTCGAGGTATGTCACCTGACAGTCTGTACTGTGTGTAGCCAGTTGTACACTGTAGTGCAGGGGTCGGCAATAGGCGGCCCGTGGGCCATTGCTGGCCCGTCACCAATAATATTTGGCCCAGCAGATTATTTTGAGAATCCACTTTATTTTTTATTTTTTTAATTATTTTTTTACAATATCGGACCGACAGTCCCACACCGCGCCTATAATGTCCGAATAGAGAATCGACCTCCACCTGAATAATGCTTATTGTACTTTTATTCATGTTGAGAGTGAATGACACAGGGACAGACAATCAGGCAGCGGGGTGCACCGAAGCGCACTGACGCTGAACCCCTCAGAACCCCTCATAGTGAATCATAAGCAGGTGGACACGGCGTGGTGCTGAAATAGCCGACATGCGGTGTGTGGTTTGAAAAAAAAAACAACATCAGCTCATTAAATCATTCAAACGTAATGTTTACGTATGTGACTGCAACACACATATGAACAGTAACAAAGCAAATTCTGTTTAATTTTCTGAAAAACATTGACAACAAAATCGGCGCAAAAGTGGTGGTAGGCCTATGCTCCTGAAACGACAGAGCAAACGCGCTATTAGGGATAATAAGTACAATGAGCCATAAGCCATTCATTCAAAAATATACAAAATACAATTAGGTTATTAAATACAATAACGACAGGCTTGGTACACTTAATGTGAAAAGTGGCATCTCTCATCGGTCACTATTTGCTTGATATCTGGTGATATTGACGTCACTTTAATCCGCAGGCAGTTTTTTTTATTTTTTATGCATCTATCGATTCCTTCGTGCGTCTTTATCACATTCATTGAGGAAAAGGACGACTCGCATGTATAGAAAGGGAACATTGTGAGCACGGAAGATGTGAGTCTCACAACGGCTTTGCATTGATGAAAAGGATGAAAGTATAGTTCGCTGTCCATTCCTGTTTAAATGCCCTGTTTTCACCGTCAACTTTCCTCTTTAGACCTTTGGAGAGTGACATTATGTTTCTCTTGCTAGTTAGCAGGTTAAATGTTTAGCTAACTTCACCCGACACGCAAACAACCAATCCAATAATAAATAATGTGACCTTGTCTGGAGGAGGGGGGAATCATTCAGAATAAAAGTATGTTAAATAATTATTAGAATAAGTTAGGCTGCGAAACATCGTCAGTCCACACATTTATTATTCAAAACTATGGAAAAGGGTGAAACTACGTTTCAACGTTGTTGAGAATCACAACACAAACTCACTAGTCAAGCCTAATACTGCAACGAAATGGATTGGACTGCTACCTAGTTAATTATAACACTACTTTACATTGTTAGCAGGCTCACAAAACAAGCTGTGTTAGTTGACTAGCGATGTGTACATTTCTCGAAAGAAAAGTCAAAGCATTAGAACGTGTCACATTTTTTAACAATCAATTACTTAAATTATGTTCGGGCCCGCCATCTAGTGGCTAACATTTTTTTGGGCCCGAGGCCAAACCTAATTGCCGACCCCTGCTGCAGTGTGTAGCCAGACAGTCTGTAGTGTGTAGCCAGTTTCTGTCATCTCAACCCAGCACCTGATCTGTGCATTATTTGTCTTGTCTGTCCCTCTCAATTTCACAGGAAACCAACACAGTGCAGAGGAATTGGCAGAATTGCTCTTCTCAGCCTACCCTAAACTGCGTGAGGGGGGTGGGTTTGAGCTAATGAAAGTTGCGGGGTCTACACGATGATTCCATGCCCAAATGAGGGGTACACGGTTCAGTATCTGAAGGAGATACTGAACCATGCAACGGTTTATGTCCGGCCACTGCAACGCAGTCTGACCTCTGTGAATGTAAGATTCGATATCAGTTTGTGTTGTGTCCCAAATATTAATAAAATACTGAATGAATGTTCCTGAAGTTGAAAATGTGATTTGTCTCCACAAATAGGTCGTGAATAACAGACAGGCCCAGTGTGGACCCTCGGTCCAGTGTGTAAATTGTGGGGAGGAGTTTGACTTCTCCACTATAAGGGCACACAATGCAGTGTGTTCCAGGTAATACTGAATGTAAAGCAATTTAGAAAAGTATCTTCTAACATGCTAAATGTAATTACTTACCCCTGATTCCGTATCGTATGAATTGGATACAACAGTGTTTGTTCAGGAAATACTGTGTCTGCTCATTATTACAAGTACTGCAATACTCTGGTAGGAAAATAATGATTTACTGTTGTAAATAAATAGTTCTTGTGTGTAGACAAGTATAAGTATGTGATAAATCCCTGCTGGGTCCTCTGCAGCCTCTCTCCTGTCTGCTGCAGCTGGGTCCTCTGCAGCCTCTCTCCCCTCTGCTGCAGCTGGGTCCTCTGCAGCCTCTCTCCCGTCTGCTGCAGCAGGTTCTGCCGTGGCAGCAGGTTCCTCTGGCACCCTACAGTCAGAGGATCACATCATGGATGGTAAGCACATGTACAGTGTTAAAGCTGGTTGCTAGGAAAATCAGCTAATGGGGATCCTTAATAAAATGCAATAAAATACTGGTGACAACTGTGGACTTATACTGGTGACAACTGTGGACTGTGGACTTAATTGATTATCTTTTCTATATCGATAACAGACCTTGATCCATCTGAGTCGTTGGACTCCATTGCTGGTAAGCACAAGCTGTGAATAAGAAAAACAAAGGTTCTACACTATGTTTAAGTGTGTGTACACCATGGATGGGGTTGAATCCTACAATCACATTCAAGCTATTGACAGGCTACATGTCTGACTAAGTTATATCAATTTAGAACTGTGTACAGTGAATGCAATCTTGTGTGTAGTGTAATTTGAGTTTCTTTCTGTTAAAGCGTGGATAACGGAAGCAGACTCTGCAAAGGCTGCCAAGCTCTTCTGCGCGTCGGCCCTCGCAGATATGAATAATCAGTCGCCGCTCAACTTCACTCTCAGTTTGAGAGGTTCTCTGGAGGAACGAACACGAGCGATCGTTTCGTTCTACAAAAGGCCGAAGGTGAACTGGGCGAGTCCTCTCACCTGCAAACTGATTGGTAATGATCTTAATAATTTTTCTTGTTTTTAAATGTATTTTTGGGGCATTTTATGCTTTATTGTAGAGAGATAGTAGAGACAATGACAGGAAAGGGGGATAGAGAGATTGGAGAGGACATTTGGGGAAGCAAAAAAACAGTTACCCATGGGCCAATCAGGATAATCTATAGATCTGTACAGTACCATTACACTAATGGTTTTCAATAACTTGTTAAGCTAAACTTGTTATTTAAAAATTACTGATTATTTCATTTTTACAAGGGGACCCCGCCGTCGGTGAGGGTGTGGCCAGATTTGTCCTCGCCACTGTAATGGAGAGCCTCCAATATGGCTTCCACCTTGATGAAGAGAAAGGTAATTAAGTCTTGTTACTCGAACATATGTGATTTTTATTTTTTTAATGCATAGGCTATATTTTCCTAGCCTGGTGGTCATGTTAATATTTTCCAGATGTCTAAAATAAATGTTTGACCTTTTTATTCTTTTAAGGGAAAACCTTACTTTTCGACGGGGAGACGGACCATCTGGTTCCGTCTACTGACCAGACCCTCCTCGACAGCGACTTCTTCATTGTCGCGGGCCGCATGATGGGGCACAGTTTCCTGCATGGTGGACCATGCTTGACCGGCCTGAGCCCAGCCATTGCACATGTCCTGTGTGGGGGGGCGCAGCACATGACAATTGTCTCCCCATTGGATTGTGTGGACATGGATGTTCGGGAGGCGCTGGAACTGGTTAGAAATAGCTTTTTAATTGCTAGTATTGTGCAGTATTTCATGATGTTATATTGCTCTCTATTTACAATGTGTTAAGTAATTGCTTTTTACATTTGTTACATTTCACAATTACATTTCTTGTCAGCTGAACAATGGTCATGACCTCACCGAGGACAACAAAGAGAAGGTCCTCTCCCTATGCCAGGCATGGGATTTCCCAGGGCCTACATCAGCAAACAGGATGTGGCTGGCGGAGAAACTATTGGTGCATGCTGTAAGTTTGTCTTTCTTAAGTCTTTGAATTTAAACGAAACCACTGGTTCTCATTGAATTCACTGTTGCCTTAATATAACCATGAGACGTTTTTGGGGGGGTTTATTTGTTTTACAGGTGCTGGAAAGGACGAAAAAGCATGTCAAACACCTGAGGAGGGGGCTAAAAGACACCGGTGTCTGGGAGCTATTAAGTTCAAGGCCGGACACTGTGCCAGTCTTATGACCAAGAGCCGCAGAAACCAGGATCACGCCACAGGTAATGCAAATGAAAACATTAAAGCTACATGTGACAGCATTTTTATTGCTAAATATTCACTTGTTTTTGTTACGAGAGTAGGGATTGGCCTTAGCAAGATCCCCAAAATATTTTTCGTGACATGAGACCCTGTGAATTTCAGATTTTAGACATAGGTGTCTAGGCTAGATACCGTGGGAAATATTGCCAGAAGTGACTTTTTAAGCATGCAACGACATCAACACTCCCCCCTCGGAATCCACAAAGCAGTGTCACAGCAAGAGAGGAGGGAATTGTAGGAGATATGGTTCTTAAAACACATGATCATTTTTATCATGACCAGTGGGGTCGCCAAAGTGCGAACTTATCACATGTAGCTTTGCATTAAATGTGTCTCGATTCTTTTTTTAAAGATTGTGTATTGAAACGGCTTTTGTAATTGAAAAAGCATAAAGGGGGAGCAAATTTGAACCGGTGCATTTATATTAGATGATTCTGGAGAAAATTGAATGGCCGGAGGCAGATTCGAACATTGAAGATGGCGATGAGGAGGGCCAGGAGAGGATGCTGGGATTCCTGAGGACCTTCATCGAAACAAGTATGGCTATTTTTCATTATTCGATACTGATGCCCTTACATGGATGTGTATACAGAACAAGCACCAAGCGCATTAGACCACAGCACTCTCTAGGGCACTTGCAATTAATTACTTTATTCTGCCAAAATCTGCCACCTATTGCTCTAGGATAGGTCTCCTAGGGCGGAGACATTAGTTGTTGGCCCTTGTTGAAATGGATTGTTTCTGAATTGATATCCTATCCACTACCTAGGTTCGTCTGAAGGTCTGAAAAGACTTCTGGCTTTTTGGACTGGGTGGGATGTCCCTCCAGAATACCTGCAAGTGGAAGTGGTTGACTGTGTTCTACCACAGTCATCCACTTGCTTCCTGAAGCTGAAATTGTCCAAACATCAACGGACATATGAGGACTTCCACCGCGACCTGATGGCCAGCATTTCGGCCGCTTCCTATGGCTTTGGCCAGTATTAAAGGTAAATAACATTGAATAAAAGAAATAATAAAGTATACTTTCATGACATGCAGGCACACACATATACACACACAGACGTACATCTGGAGATACCACTATCATTACATCCATCTATAATTTATACAGAGCGATTAAGACCCCAGTCATGTAGCTCTATACCATAGATCTGACATGATCACCTTTTCCTTCCCTCACAGGTGCCTGATCTCCCTCTGTGTTGTTATTGTTGTTGTTCCTGGAGATGGTGTCGGGTGTTGAATAGGACGTCCTGCTTCCTGCTGCAGCAGTGGGTGTGGCAGAGGCCCTGGAGGGGTGGAGGGGTGGCTTCGCCAGGCTGCATGTGACTTAATAAAAGGCCTCTTTGGAGATAATTGATTTAAGCTCTTTGTGCTTTATACGTTTTACTCAATCTAATAAGAATCAATTAAATCCACGACAATGGCCTACACTGCTGTTCTTTTATAGCCTAAACTGCTGCTGTTCCTAGTTACAGTTTTTTTACGGTCGCTAAGTCACAGTGTTCAATACTGAAGTCACAGAGTCACAACTCTTCATACAGTCTGCATTACTAACACGCATGTTGGCCAATCACTTCATTCATGTCTCAAAAGAAGCTCGTTCAACCATACACTGGCAACAATGTTCACTCAGAAAGCATACAGTCATTCATAACATTCTGACTTACAAAACATTAACAACAGGGAGCATTACATAGTCTGAATGATTTTCACAAGAATGAATATTTCATTATAAGAATGGTTTGATTTATAGTAATCATAGATAGAATAGTTGACTGTAAAACTGTAAAGTATTAGGCAACAAGAATGAATCAGAAATGCCGCAATTTGCTTCTATCCTTAAGTGTATCTATTTTTTTCAGTATCTTTGCAGAAAGTAAGTTACGGTACATTTACTTCAAAGTACACTACATTTACTTGTGTAAAATGAAAAGTGGAAAATAAAGTGGAAGATGCAAAGTTCAAACAAAAAAGAAAAACAGAAATTCCAGGGCTACAATACAATAGCAATCACACCAAAAATGTCTCACTCCTGAGGGTTTTGGTCCACCCTCTGGTCTGCATCTGGTCACATCTAATGTCTTCCCTGGCAATGCATCTAGTCTATTTCATTTCATTGTATATATTCTGCTAATATTTTCTAGACATGTCAATATGATTACTGCAAATAGTGAAAATACCACCGCTCATCCCTTATCAGACTTTGCTGAGGTGCTGGAACTGAAGAGTATCAATAGAGTGCAAAATAACAGTCACTCAAACACTGTGCAAAAAAACTGTTTATTGTGAGCTTTCTGTCATATATGATAGGAATATGATTACTGCAAAAATACACCAAATCATTTTGTTTTGAACGTGTTCTTCACCGTTTTGAACACAGTATGTTAACAATGAAAACATGTGTTGCAAATACATAGTGTTTTGCAGGTGGGGGAGTTTGAATGAGAGAAGTGTTATGGATTTTGGAGAACGTGGTAATTGAATGCATTTTGTATGAAAGCAATGCACAAATCACAGAGTAAAGCCCTGTCCGGACGGCATATCAATTACCTGAGGACCTCGGTAATATATGTTTTACCTGGGGTAATTCGGTAATTTTTATCCCGTCCGGACCGACCATGTCAGTGATTTACTCCGGGGACCCCAGTAATTATTCCGGCTGGAATTACCTACTGTGTTTCAGCAATACCTACTGTGTCCTCAGGTAATTTTATTACCGTCCGGATCTACATGTCAGTATTGCATGATTTCGGGCGCGATATTAACACTAGCATTTCCGGTTTTGACCACAAACAATGGATGTGGTTTGGGACATTATTAATGACTCCCTTGAATCTTCACTATCTACGCCTGTTATCCCCTCATGGCGACCAATAATAAGAAGAAGAGTGATCAAATCGATCAGAAGAGCCAGGTCTTGCAAGCTGCAGAGATGGGCCACACTTATGACGGTTGCCGGTAAGCTCGTTGATGAACTGCTAATAATAGCTAGCTAGCCAAATAATGTTAGCCAACACAGCCCCACTGTTCTCTACTGCAGTGCTACTGAAATAGTCACATGTTGCTCAAATCAGAGGGGAGGGGAATCCTTACCCGTTTCCTTACGTCGTATCTCGGCTGGTTGACCATGAGTACAAGTTCATGGACTTTGACGTTGGCTGGCCAGGAAAGTGCCATGATTCTTTTGTTTTTGAAAACTCTCGTCTTTGCCAAAAACTTGATAATGGCACATTCTTCCCCCCCTTTACCAAGAACATACAAGGTGTTGACATACCAGTGCTAATTCTTGCTGACTCCGCCTACAGCCTCACAACAAACATCATGAAGCCATACCCAGACGGCACAGCAAGGGGACCTCAAAAACAGTTCAACGAATGCTTGAGCAGTGCTCGCATTCATGTTGAGCATGCTTTTGGGCGCTTAAAAGGACGGTGGCGTTCCATTATGAAGAGGAATGACTCACAAACAGAACATGTGAAATACATAGTAGCAGCCTTCATTGTTTTGCACAGCTTTTGTGAGATACAGAAGCTCGACTACACACCAACGCTCCCAGGAGAGGACAACCCACCCGAGCAGCCTGCAGATGACGACACACCTGCCCAGACTGAGGAAGAAGACCCTGCAGAGGGGATCCTCCCTGCACTTACCACTGCAGATAGGATCCGTGAAGCTCTAGTCGCACACATTGCAGGCAGAAGGATGAATTGTGTATCAAAAACGTATCTTTATTTAAAGATTTTCTTTTGGTTGCTGACAGGTGAAAAGCACTACAGTTGTGAAGCATGGATCTTCTCCACAAACAAAGTTAACAACTTCAACGAAAAGTAGTGTTCAGTTAAAATAAAAGTATAAATGTAAAAGTAAAAATATGTACAGTGTACAATTGTCAGCACCTGAGAACTTAAGTGCCCCCCAAGATGGGTTGTTTTTTTAACAGTCTGGAAAAAAATAAAATAAAAATGTAACATACCCACAGTATTTAACACTTATTTTCACTTCCTATGCCTAAACATGAACAACATTGGCTAGGACAGGGCTGTAGTTCTGTACCAGACCAGAGCTACTCTAAACTTAGTAACACACGACTACCCAGCTAGCAATTTTTTGTTCTAAAAATGTTCAAAGAATGTTCTCTTAATGTTCTCAGCGGGAAGTTTTCTTTAAGTTCCCAGAATGTTCGAAGATAATGTTCTCTAAAAACATTTTTTAAATCTTGTGTGATAACTTTCTTAAAATGTTAAGTGACAACATTGCTAGAACATTATGCCCTAATGTTCTTGAAAACGTTTTCAGCAGGAAGTTTTCTTTAAGTTCCCAGAATGTTCTAGGATAATGTTCTCTAAAAATATTTTTTAAATGTTGTGTGATAACCTTCTTAAAATGTTAAGTGACAACATTGCTAGAACATTATGCCCTAATGTTCTTGAAAACGTTTTCAGCGGGAAGTTTTCTTTAAGTTCCCAGAATGTTCTAGGATAATGTTCTCTAAAAACATTTTTAAAATGTTGTGTGATAACCTTCTTAAAATGTTAAGTGACAACATTGCTAGAACATTATGCCCTAATGTTCTTGAAAACGTTTTTAGCGGGAAGTTTTCTTTAAGTTCCCAGAATGTTCTAGGATAATGTTCTCTAAAAACATTTTTAAAATGTTGTGTGATAACCTTAAAATGTTAAGTGACAACATTGCTAGAACATTATGCCCTAATGTTCTTGAAAATGTTTTCAGCGGGAAGTTTTCTTTAAGTTCCCAGAATGTTCTAGGATAATGTTCTCTAAAAACATTTTTTAAATGTTGTGTGATAACCTTCTTAAAATGTTAAGTGACAACATTGCTAGAACATTATGCCCTAATTGTCTCTCGACCAGAGGGCGGAACCCAGAACCAGACAACGGAGAACAGGTAGTACAACAATGATAGTGATTTATTGTAGGGTTGGGGTGTCAGGGGGATCAGGCTGGAGTTAGGTAGAACAGGCAGGGGATCAGGTAGGTAGGCAGGTAGTCAGACAGGCAGGGGGTCAGGCAGGTAGGCAGGTAGTCAGACAAGCAGGGGGTCAGGCAGGCGGAGTGGTCGGCAGACAGGCAGGGGGTCAGGCAGGCGGAGTGGTCGGCAGATAGGCAGGGGGTCAGGCAGGCGGAGTGGTCGGCAGACAGGCAGGGGGTCAGGCAGGAGGAATAGTATTAGGCAGGCAGGGATCAGGCAGGGAGCAGGGTAGTCAGGCAGGCAGGAGGTCGGCAGGCAGGGAATCCATAAATGGCTACGATCTGGCGTTGACTGGAAGCAGGAGCAGAGCTTAAGTAGGAGCCAGTCGCGGTCTTAATCGGCCACACCTGGCACCACTGATAGACGGCTGATGAGCCAGGGGCGGAGCTGTGACACTAATGTTCTTGAAAACGTTTTCAGCGGGAAGTTTTCTTTAAGTTCCCAGAATGTTTTAGGATAATGTTCTCAAAAAACATTCTACAAATGTTTGGTAATAACCTTCTTAAAATGTGAGTTGACAATATTGCTAGAACATTACACCTTGTGTTCTCAAAACATTTTCAGCTTAAGTTTTTTGTTTGTTCCCAGAATGTTTTAGGATAACGTGCTCTAAAAACCATTCTAAAAACGTTGCTTATAACCTTAAAATGTTTACTGAAAACCCTGTTAAAACATTATGCCCAAACATTCTTAAAATGTTTTTAGCTAAACGTATTAACACATGTAAAAGTTTGATAACATCAATATATTCAAGTCTTTCAACATAATGTATCATTATTTATTAACATTAACAACAGAGGTGAGACAGCTTCATTTGAGAATTTTTTTTTTTTTTTAAAGCAAAACATCATATACTGTACATACTGAATACATGGAAGTCAGAACCTATCATCACTGCAACAGTACATATCTCTGACAGTACATATCCTCATGACAGACAGGCATTCCCAAAGTGTTGTAGTTCTTGATTTAGTCCTCGAACAGTGTGGGGCTTCTGCTCCCCTCAAGTGCTGCTGCTGCACCTGGACACATTCTTAAACATCATCCCTGGACACATCCTTACTCTGAACTCTGTCCTCAGTCACAGATGGTCCACCTGTATCACTGTCCTCAGTCATGGATGGTCCACCTGTATTATCCACCTGCATTATAACAAAAATAGTATTTAAAATCAGAATAGTTTCTGATTCATCAGAAGTCTTTTTGGTAGCCCTTTAAATTACAGGCCGTTAATTATGCAGTAATTACTGGAAATAACCAAGTAATATCCATGTAAAATAGACATGTAGAATGCTAGTAATTGTGCTAGCTAGATTGCTATAGCTTGCTAGCTAGATTGCTATAGCTTGCTAGCTAGCTAGCTCCCAAACCTGTCCCAAACTTTTGGGCTGGTAGATTTGCCTCACTCACCAGCCAAAAAACCAACAACAATGACGTTAATCTATTGAGTGGCTGGTAAAATCTGAACGTTCACCAATTTGTCTGACAACACACACGCTCGACGTTATTCGCATTAACGGTTAGTTTGTGGTCAAGAAAGTAAATGTATCCATACAAAGTAACGTTAATCAATTAAAAACAGTTATTGTAACCTTACCGTTTAATCTACAGTGTCCCGTTCCCTTGTGCTGTCTTCAACTAAAACCGTCTACCTGTGCCCGACCACGGAGGTGAACTGAACATCTCAGTCAGGCTTAGTGAAATCTAATCAGAGTCGTTTGATTGGTCTGAAATCTAATCAGAGTCGTTTGATTGGTCTGCCACGTCCTCAGCCTCCTCGGTTATTGGTGCAAGTCTGAAACTTGAATTTTTAATAACATCCCAAAAACATTTTCTGAATGTTAGGGCATAATGTTTTAACAGGGTTTTCAGTAAACATTTTAAGAAGGTTATAAGCAAACGTTTTTAGAGCACGTTATCCTAAAACATTCTGGGAACAAACAAAAAACTTAAGCTGAAAATGTTTTGAGAACATAAGGTGTAATGTTCTAGCAATATTGTCAACTCACATTTTAAGAAGGTTATTACCGAACATTATCCTAAAACATTCTGGGAACTTCCCACTGAAAACGTTTTCAAGAACATTAGGGCATAATGTTCTAGCAATGCTGTCACAACATTTTAAGAAGGTTATCACACAACATTTTTAAAATGTTTTTAGAGAACGTTATCCTAGAACATTCTGGGAACTTAAAGAAAACTTCCCGCTGAAAACATTACGAGAACGTTCTAGGTAACATTCTTTGAACATTTTTAGAACCAAAATTGCTAGCTGGGTTGATTATAATTAGATGCATGTGAAAGTCAATTGAGAATATAAATTCAAAATAATAAACAGCAATGAAAACATTGTTTCATTAACATTTTTCCTAGATAAGTATGATTTATGACAGCCAGGTCTTTATTATAGTGGATTTTGCATTTTCAAAGTTAGGGGCATCATGTGCATAAAAACGCTACTACTCATCATGCTGTTGTTCGCCCCCACCTATTCCCAGGGGTCTGACACTTTGTTACTAAGCATCCTCTGCTCCAGCCTCTCCAAAGGGCAGCCCCCCTAGATCCACCAGAACAAAAGATATGCACTTTTGAATGTGTACACAGTACCAATTGTGCATTATTGGGTACAGTACCTGTTTGTGCCCACAGGAGGCGCCCTTTAATATTATGGGCTATTTTGGGGCTTGCAAAGGGTGTCTTGCACCCTGAGTATACCCCCTTGTACGGGTCACCCTTGGAGCACCGTGTCAGGGCAAGTGCTGTTAAAACCCCAATGATGTCCCGGGTCAACTGGACCCGAACAGTACGAAAGGGTCCAAAAAGTGAACATCACACAAGGGTTAAGAAAACCTATTTCAATATGCTATCTATGCGCTTCTTATTACATAATAAATGACATGCTCATTTGTATAGAGCGCAACAGTGTGGATCCAGAAGTAAATTTTGCGTTATCGTGTAACATTATCATGTAACATTGTGAGAACATTTTGTAAAAGAACATTCTATAATCTGTTACCTAAACAATGTCCCCAAAACATCCATGGAATGTTGCAGGTAAAACGTTCTTCCTTTGTTTACATATCACATTACAGGAACATTCTAGAAAAAAACGTTTTGTGATCTGAGGCATCAATAACATCCTGAAAACATTATCCAAATGTTGCTTTGAAAATGTCCTTCCTTTGTTATCGTGTAACATTGTGGGAACATTTTATAAAAGAACATTCTATAATCTGTTACCTAAACAATGTCCCCAAAACATCCTTGGAATGTTGCAGGTAAAACGTTCTGCCTTTGTTTACATATCACATTACAGGAACATTCTAGAAAAAACGTTTTGTGATCTGAGGCATCAATAACATCCTGAAAACATTATCCAAATGTTTTGAAAATGTCCTTCCTTTGTTATCGTGTAACATTGTGGGAACATTTTATAAAATAACATTCTATAATCTGTTACCTAAACAATGTCCCCAAAACATCCTTGGAATGTTGCAGGTAAAACGTTCTTCCTTTGTTTACATATCACATTACAGGAACATTCTAGAAAAAACGTTTTGTGATCTGAGGCATCAATAACATCCTGAAAACATTATCCAAATGTTGCTTTGAAAATGTCCTTCCTTTGTTATCGTGTAACATTGTGGGAACATTTGATAAAATAACATTCTATAATCTGTTACCTAAACAATGTCCCCAAAACATCCTCAGAATGTTGCACCTAAAACGTTCTTACTTTGTTAACATTTAACGTTATAGGAACATTATTTGAAATGGTAAACATCCTTAAAATGCTCTTTGAACATTAGATGAAAACGTTTTCTTTAAAACATTAGCAGAACTTGTAGGGAATGTTAGCAAATGTTGTGGGAACATTCCCTGCTAGCTGGGTAGTCACTTCGCTTTGCTCCTTCCCAAGTCGTACTCATACCCCATGTTTTTACCCCTATTTTTTTGTGCGAACATTGTATTACTCATGAAAAAGTATGGCTAGTTTTAATACAATGTTCCCACAAAAAATTAGGGGTACGAGCATGACTAGGAAGGAGCAAAGCAAAGTGACTAGTCGTGTGTTATGGCTACCCTAAACTACAGGCTTCTAAGGAGAGTCTGGCTGGTAAATTGGTGTAGCCATTGGAGCTGGTGGCATAGGAGCTCCATATGGAAATGTGGTTGTGTCAGCCAAAGAACCTGGATACATAGGAGGATACATACAAGTGGGTGGTGGTGTAGGCATCATACGCTGCATAAACTGCATCATCATTAGTCGATTATCATGAGAGCGCCTCTCTTCAGCCTCCATTTTTTAAATATCAAAGTCGAGGCATGACCTCTCGAGATCCAACCGCCTGCTTTCCACCTCCCGCTCCCATGCGAATCTCTCCTTTTCATGGCTGAGAGAATCACTTTCCTTGTCGTGGTCAAGCAGTCGGTCAATACTTGGATTGGATAAATTGGATTTGCTTGTGCTGGAACTCTGATCTCTGTCAGCTGCTCTGCCAAAGTCAGTCTCAGTGTCAGGGGGTTCAGTTGGGGATTCTGAAATAAACAACAGCCACGTATTATTATTATTATACTAGTAGCAGTAACATGATCTAGTCTACTCACTGTAAAAAATGGTAGTACTAGTATAGTTGTTGTAACGTTAGTGGTAGTCGTACATCCACTCACTATTTGTAAAAAGATATTTGAAATAAGGATGGTGATATCCAATCTTACCAGATGGCTCTACAGTCTCATCACCAGAGCTGAAGTTGTCCATGTGAGCATGTCCAGGATTAGTCATAGGACGACAACCTGTTGATATCAACCAAAGTTCAGTTAGTTAGCTGTCCATGTAGAATGCTTATTATGATAATGTTACAATTCAGCCATCCATTTAGCCATCCAGCCCATCTGCTAATTATCCAGCCACCCATCTAGACAGTTAATATTAGCAGACACAATTGCACCAGCCAAGTAGCTAGTTGGGCCTAATAACGTTACACTGCACTAGCAAGTGCTAGCTAGCTACATCGTTTGCCAACCAGCCATCTAGGAAGCTGCTAGCACTAGCTAGCAGCTAGCTAGCACTTGCCAACTAGCTAACGTTAGCCTGCTAGCATGCAATACAATGTTTAACTTACCCAAAACAGCATCGATTTCGGAGAAGTACTGAGAGTACATGGGGTCCGAACCGGTTCTCCTGTTGTGCTTGATGCTTTCTCTGTATTTCTTTTTTAGGTATTCGATCCTTTCACGGCACTTCGTCGTTTCAAATCTCGTCTTTACCGACTGAGATTTGTCACAGACCTGCTTGTAGATTTCATCCCAAATGTTGTGGTTGTGGATGGATTGCTCGAAAAGGCGTTGGATGCGTGGTTCCCCCCACACTGAGATGAGACATAAGGTCTCCTCTCGGGTCCAGTGTCGCTTTCTAGGCGGCATGTCTGACAAGTACTTTTCCGAAAGAACCGTGAACACCTTCTTCTTCTGTGGAGTTAAATGGCAGCTACACGTGCGTTGTGTTGTGGGTCTGACGAAACATCCGGGAACAGCTTCTTCTTCTGTGAGGTTAAATGGCAGCTTGTACCCGAAACGCAAACATGCATGGAGATTTTTTATTCCATCCGGATCGGTCATTAAAATCACTGGGGTCCTAGGGTAAAAAAATATTACAGAGGTCCTCAGGTAATTTATATGCCGTCCGGACAGGGCTCAAGAGTCACAGTTTTGTTCACATGGGCTTCTGCTTTGCTGACTGGATGAAGAGTTGTGACTCTGTGACTTCAGTATTGCACACTGTGACTTAGCGACCGTAAAAAACTGTAATAAAATGATACACACAAAACAGATCTGCAGTTTTCAGCTATATTTCAATACACACACAACTCAATTTCAATGATAAAGACTCACACTACTGTACATATTCTTCCTTAGATTATGCTAGTTAGTGTCTCTTTTGTGTCATTAAATACATGCAACGCATTGACCAAATGACCTTGGGGATCAGGCAAACTCTGAATCTCTGCATCAGTCAGTGGTCGTGGAAGCTGGATGTCTGGGATGTGGACTCCTTCTCGGTGGTGCCCGTGTGGACCTTCCCAATCAATACCATACTCCAGGTCTACCTAATGTTATAGTTGCAAATGAAATCTGATTGGATTACTGAGATGATTATTTGATATTAAGAACAATAAATATAAATTGTACATTTTCCAATGTTGGGACTGAAAGTGTGTTGTGCAATTACATGAGGTTGGAATTGTGCTTCCTCTGAGTACAAACCTGGGTTGGGTCCTCATCTCCTTCCCGGGGGTTGAAAGTCCACAGCTGCAGTGGTGACCGATTGCCCTCTGTACGCAAGCGATGGTGGTTCCAGCCATCCCGGAAGGACTGTAGATGCCTTCATTACATTTACATTACATTAGTCATTTAGTAGACGCTTTTATACAATGCGACTTACAATCAGTGCATTGGGCATTGAAGGTCAGGAGAACTGCCAGTCATCAGAAATCGTAAGTAGCCTATGTTAAACCAGCATCCAAGAGCATAACCAGTGTTGAAGTACCCGTGCCAGAATAAGAATTAACAAATGCATGCCTTCGGATGTGTGGCATGAAGGTCCAATGGAGGGCATACATGTGGACCTCATCATCAGGATCCAGCAAACCCTCCCTCTCCATATTGTTGAACATGGTGTAGAAGAGGTCCAAAACTCCCCCAAACACATCCCTCCACAATCTCTCGATTCTAGATAGGGTATGGAAAAGGTGGGAGGGGGGAAACACACATATTACACAAAACATACTTAAAAAAAGAGTTTTTGAGAAATGTTTGGGACATGTATATTTTGGACGTTGATTTGGAGAAGCATGATATACCTCTGGTTGTGTGTGCTTCGGCCTGTGAGGTGCGAATTCCGGCCTGGGCCTCTGGCGGACACCATGAAGTGCGCAACCTTGACATTCTCCCCTCCCTTGTCAGACCTGACACGGGACGGCACTCCATAGATATGAACTGCTTCAAGGAAGCTTGTCAATACTGTGGAGGCACGGTTGTTGGTGGCAGGATTCAGGAATGTCACCAGACGGCTAAAGCCATCAATGCCACCGTGAACTACGATTCGCCACCTGTAATGTAAGAAATTGCAAATTGTGTATACAAAAAGAACAATTATACCATCCCCTTACACACATGGAAAACAGCATTGCATAATTTTGGTAGGCTACTGTATCATATGCAGTGTATCTTTCAAAACCATAGCCTTACCGTATAAGTTTATGGTTTGAATAGACCTGGGATACTTTCAATCATATACTAATACAGGTAGCCTATTACACAATATGACTTCAAACAACCTAGAAAATTCTTACCTGGCTACGGTTAAATGGTGAGTAATCCATCAACATTAGGCTAGACGTTAGTGGTAATTAACTTACTTTGTATCCGTATGCCTCGAGCATCAAGGTGAGCAACCATCATTTTATAGCCGGAATTTGGGTGATACTCGAGGATTTCCTGGACTACTTCATCCAACTCGGCATCCCCCATGTTGGCATACATGCCAGAAACCCTAAAGAAGAGTGTTTATGGTCAGACTCAGGACTTTTTGGGATAGGTAAATAGGTAGCCTACGTTATTGATTTACATAGCAAGGCCAACTGTAGGCTATTTATCCATAGTATGATAGTTTATAGCATAAGCTAGCCCAGTACGCCTTCAGATGAGATTAGATGAGATTAGATGGAGCAACAGTGGTTCATCTGAAGTCACTACAGGGCTAAACGTGAGCTACTCGTAAATCGGAATATCATACCGGTAAACAAGACTTACCTTAGGCCAATGTCTGCCATTCGTCGGTGAATTGTACGGTCACTGACTCCAAAAAGCCTGGCAATGTCGCGTACAGACAACCCCGATGATAAATAACCCTCAAGTGTCTCCACGGGCAGTACATACGAGGGCCTACCCACTGTCGTGGTGTTAGCTGAATGCAGCTGAGCAACATTCAGGTCATGGACGACTTCATTCAAGATGCGGAAGATGTCAGGGTTAACTTCTTCATCGGTCGATGCAGCAAACTCCGCCAAACGATCAACAACAGCCTCCACGCGGAAAAGTACATAATCAAGAGGAGCAGTGTCGGACAGGTCAGCTATGACGAACAATTCTCTGGCCAGCAAGGCTCTCTGATTCTGATTCTCAGGCAAGGTGACAGCCATTATGCTCTTCCCTTCTGTGGTGGACTTTTCAACTTTGTCGCTTTTACCACGTCACGCGCGGTATCAACCAATGAAAATGCGTGGGGCATCAACCAATGAAAATGCGTGGGGCGAGGACAACATGCAAGACACGCCCCTATATTTGCATACATTACTGATAATCGGGGAAAGAATGAAAGCATGAATGTGGAAAAGAAAGAATGAATGTGGAAAACAATGTGTAAAAGAAAGAATGAATGTGGAAAACAATGTGGAAAAGAAAGAATGAATGTGGAAAACAATGTGGAAAAGAAAGAATGAATGTGGAAAACAATGTGGAAAAGAAAGAATGAATGTGGAAAAGAAAGAATAAATGTGGAAAAGAATAAATACATATAGAAATGTATTGCGTTATACTGTGTGTATTCATTGATTTATTTGTTCATACATTCATTTATGTGTCTATATATTTATTGTTAATTTTGGAACCATAATAAATCGACCTTGTGGATCAGAAATGATATCTGTTGGAGTGAATTGTATTTTTTTGTTAATTAAGATTGCTACTCCTCTCGCCTTAGCACTAAAATTAGAATGGAATACTTGCCCCACCCAATACTTCCTAAGTCTATTGTGATCCTTGACTACCAGGTGTGTTTCTTGCAAAAAAGCTATATCAATTTTATGATGCTTAAGATGGTTGAAAATTCTAGTTCTTTTAACTGGTCCATTAAGGCCTTTTACGTTCCAGGAAGCAAAGCTCACTGATGATCCAATATCTGTCACTGTGCTATTTGGTATATTAGCCATTTAGAATACTTGGTACCGTATACAGGACTTGGAAGGATATAGGCTGTATACCGCATTGAAGGTAAAAGTGCAAAAAATTATGAGAAATAATAAACGTTAACCAATGATAACCCCATAGGACCCTGCACCCCCTACCCACTGAACTAAATCCCGATGACCCCCCTCCCACCCCCACCCCTCCCATCCCGAAAAACACCCATGTTCCTATGCTCGCCTTCTGAACACTGACGAGCTGCAGGACCTTAAACTTCTCTTGCCTCTCTCGGTAGGACATCCTACCTAAAAAAACCTCCCTCTTCTAAGAGGTTCCCGACATAAGTATATCAATTAAAACATGTAGGCTAGTAACTTATATGAAGTGTAACAATACACAGCAATTAAACACACAGTTTAACCTAAACAAAGCATAAACATATTTGTATTATTAACATGACCAACTTGGCAAAGGGCATTGTTAACTATGGTAAACATAAGACCGTGGGCAATAAAACAAAAAACAAATCGAATCACATCACCGTACTCCTCCGTGTGTGCTTTGCTGCCCTCTGGTGTTGAGCAGCTGATCGTCAGTACACAGTCTGTAGTTCGCCTCCTCCGTGTCTGCTATGCTGCCCTCTGGTGTTGAGCAGCTGAACGTCAGTACACAGTCTGTAATTCGCCTCCTCCGTGTCTGCTATGCTGCCCTCTGGTATTGAGCAGCTGAACGTCAGTACAAAGTCCGTAATTCGACTCCTCCGTGTCTACTATGCTGCCCTCTGGTGTTGAGCAGCTGAACGTCAGTACAAAGTCTGTAATTCGACTCCTCCGTGTATGCTATGCTGCCCTCTGGTGTTGAGCAGCAGCTTGTAACAACAGTTCTTGACATTAAACTTTAAACTAGTCTTCTCCAGCTGTTGCAGTGTTGATGCGACGATCATAGAACTCTTTAGCCTCTTCGGGTGTCTGGAACTCGAATGTCTTGTTCTGAAAGGTGACGCGGAGTCTGGCCGGGTGGAGCAGACTGAACTGGATCTTCTTGTGATAAAGAGCTGATTTGATGTCGTTAAATGCTGCTCGTTTCTTGGAAAGGGCCGCGCTCAAGTCAGGGTAACATCTGATGGTTCTGTCGTGGTAGCGCAATTCGTGCTGCCTGGCCCAACGCAGCGCGCGCTCCTTCTCCTGATAGCGAAGGAAACACACCACGAACGGCCGTGGCGGAGCACCCTCCCTGGGCTTGGGACGGAGGGAGCGGTGCGCCCTCTCCAGCTCCGGTGGTTTCTCAAATACTTCCCTTCCCATAACTTCCACCAACATCTCAGATATGAATTGGATCGGGTCCTGGCCGTGTTCGCTGCCCTCAGGTATGTTAACAATGCGTAGATTAACCCGGCGAGATCTATTCTCAAGGTCTTCAATTTTATCCATAAGGGACGCGTTGGCTGTTTGTAGTGTCTCCACTGTTTTCTCCGTGGCATTGACCCGTTCGAAGTTTTCACCTGTTATGGTTTCCATCGAGACCAAGCGGCTTTGGAATGAGTTAACAGTGGTTCGCAGGGAATCGACAGAGTCTTGTAATGGTTTCACAGAGTCTCTGATCAGAGTGGACATATCTTCATAAAGGCTGGCACGTTGTTTTGCCAATTCCGAAATTAACTTCGTCATAGAGAGCGTGTCTTCATTGTCCTCCTCCGCCTGGCTAGCATTGGTGGTAGATGCAGCGGCCATTGTTGCTGCTAGTTTGCTGCTCAGAGATCTAGTTTTTGTCGCTGTATCTGGTTGTTTTCCTTTATAAATCGGCATTTCTTGTTTGAAACTGAACTATATCTTTATGCCCACAATTTGGGAGTGCTTCGTAAGAGATTAGCTACATGTACAAGTTAGAATATAAGTGAATTGTCAGGAGCTCCTCTTTCAACCGTCTTCCTTCTACATAGCCAAACCGGAAGCCGGCAGACTGTATTCTGATTGTATCTTCTATGCTCTTTGTATGTTTCTATGCTCTTTGTATGTTTCTATGCTCTTTGTATGTGTCTTGGTGTAGGAGAAACGTAGGACCACGTTGGAAACAAGTGTTTCGGTACACGTTGACGTGTAGAAACTGTAGAGAGAAAATTGTAGAAATTGTAGAGAAAACTGGGGGGTAGAGGTGATGAAGAGGTCTGTACAGGGGGGGTAGAGGGGATGAAGAGGTCTGTACAGGGGGGTAGAGGGGATGAAGAGGTCTGTACAGGGGATGAAGAGGTCTGTACAGGGGGTAGAGGGGATGACAGGGTCTGTAGAGGTGGGTAGAGGGGATGACGGGGTCTGTACAGGGGGGTAGAGGGGATGAAGAGGTCTGTACAGGGGGGTAGAGGGGATGAAGAGGTCTGTACAGGGGGGTAGAGGGGATGAAGAGGTCTGTAGAGGAGGGTAGAGGGGATGGAGAGGTCTGTACAGGGGGGTAGAGGGGATGAAGAGGTCTGTACAGGGGGGTAGAGGGGATGAAGAGGTCTGTACAGGGGGTAGAGGGGATGGAGAGGTCTGTAGAGGTGGGTAGAGGGGATGAAGAGGTCTGTAGAGGTGGGTAGAGGGGATGAAGAGGTCTGTACAGGGGGGTAGAGGGGATGAAGAGGTCTGTAGAGGTGGGTAGAGGGGATGAAGAGGTCTGTACAGGGGGGTAGAGGGGATGAAGAGGTCTGTACAGGGGGGTAGAGGGGATGGCGAGGTCTGTACAGGGGGGTAGAGCAATATTCTCATGCTAAAATCGACTGTAAATCCAGATTTTAAAGTTGATATTCTTCCCCGTGGAGCATGCCCCCATAACCTGTGCCCCACCCCAAAAAATTTGCACCAGCCGCCACTGGTAGTAGGAGATTGCTGCTTACATAAGTCATATTCAGGCGTCAGATCATGAGCTACAATATATTCATAGGTAAGTTAGTGTCAGTTTTATTTGGAAACGTCATGGTCTCAGAGGCCAAGGCAGACAACAAACTGCTTGGTTACAAAAGCATCAGTTTGTAGGAAGTGCTGTCAGGTTCTCAAAATATGTAATGAACGGTTGCCAGTGCAAGTAGCATTTTTTTGTTGAACCTCTAAGCGTGAACGTAATCTTTTCTAACTTTAGGAAGTGCATTATGTCTGTAAGCCACATAGCTATTGAAGGAGGAGTTGGCGATTTCCATCCTAGTAAAATTCTACGCCTTGCCAGCAGTGTAGTAAATGCTACTATATTAGAATCTTTGGTGGTTAGGAGACTGAAATCTTGTGGAACTCCAAATATGGCTATCTGGGGTGAGGGTTCGAGATTAACAGAAAAAACCTCCGTCAGTATCTTAAAGATAGTAGTCCAAAAGGTTACCAGCCTAGGGCATGACCAAAACATTATGGGTAAGATTGGCTGGGGATAAAGCACATCGTTCACACTTGTCCTTTACATCAGGATATATTGCTGCGAGTTTAGATTTGCAAAAGTGAAGCCTATGGAAGACTTTGAATTGAATAAGGCCTAATCTGGCTAGGGCTGCCACAAACGATTATTTTCATAGTCGACTAGTCACCGATTATTTTAACGATTAGTCGACTAATCGGATCATAAATTACAGCTTATCGCACAATTACTCAATCGCTCTTATTTAGCTATCATCTTCTAAATCAGCTTCTAAATTTAGCTTGAAGTTGTTAGTTGTTGTTGTAGGCATGTGCTAACTAAAAATAAAGACAATTAAAATGATTGTTCACTCAAAAATAGATATTTTAATGAACTTTGCAGATTTATTTCTGGCATCACTTGCATGTAATGTAATGTAAAGAGTAGTAGAGAGTGCAAACTGCTGAGTAAAATGAGGTAGGCTAGGCACTAGGCAACCAAAAGAATACAAAAACAAAAATAAATACTTGTACAGAGTACAAAAGTTTTGTTTTGCTTCACTCATCTCTGGCATCAAACATACATTTTAATGTATTGAATAGTGCTGCAAAATAAAATGAGGTAGGCACTAAGGCAACTAAAAAAGAGCAGTTATCCACAAAAAGAAATGTTTGTAGAGAAAAGGTTTGGTCTCAATCAAATAACATAACAAAGAAAAGTGCAGGAGACTGAGCAAAGAAATTGTTTCTCTCCTGTGTGGACTATTCATTCATAGCGAGGAAAGTCAGCATTTCCACATGTTCTGGAGAGAGGCTTGCTCTCTTTTGAGAGCAGATGTTCCCTGCTGCAGAGAAGATCCTCTCGGATGGGGTAGAGGTTGCAGGGATGCACAGAAAAGATTTTGCCAGCTTAGATAGTGTGGGGAAACGCCCCTAATCAATCCTGAACATGCTGGTTAAGGATATGAGACCCTTGTTAACCAGCATGTTCAGGATTGATCCAGTCAGGACGGTGGCTTGCTGGGGTGTGCACGTTGGCATCTTGACAAGATAACTATCCATAGAACGCGCCTTCTTAGCACTGTAACGTTAAGACAACATTTTTAGCTATTTGATAAGTATCGCTTTGATGACAACGTTACAGCACATAACGTAAAATAATGTAAGAAGGCTTTTAACATAACGATATCGTTAGCCAATAACAAGCTAACTAGCTTACCGAGACGAGCCATCGTCTTCCTCGTCATCTGCCACAAACGTGCTTCCTTTTGAGATGCTCGCGCATCATAGACGTGCTGCCATGATAAGCGAGTTTAGCTTTGCAATTTTTACATTTTACATAGTTTTTTTCAACGTTGTGGTTGAAATGCTCCCACACTTTAGACGTACGAGGACGGGAAGACATTTCTCCGTTTGTTTTTCCGGAGATGTCACGTGTGCCCCGGATGACCGACACTGCGCATGTACATCAAAGACACTGGGAGACGCTAGCCAGTGGCAGCTTCAGGGAAGAAAAACGAATGCTTATCGCTTATTTCGAATGAATAAATGAATGAATGGTATTTATTGTCATTGATATAGTACAGGTACCAAACAACGAAATTTGGGAGGGGGGGGGCTCCCGTGGTGCTAGGAAAAAAAAAAAAAAAAAAATCCAAAAAAACATGCGACGACGTCGATTACCAAATATGTCGGCGACGATTTTGGTAATCGACGTCGTCGCGACTAGTCGACTAATCGTGGCAGCCCTAAATCTAATGCGGTCTATCGCTCCATCCCACCACTCGTCAGTGAAGTTTACATTGAGTTCAGTTTCCCATTTGTTCCTATTTTTGGTTAGAGAGTGTGTGTCGAGACAAGTGAGAGAGTGGTATATATTTGAGATAAGGCCTTTTTGACCTGGTGTGAACGCCATAAGATTTTCCCAGGGTTGATTGTGTGACACTTCGGGGTAAGAGGGGTATTGGGTTTTCACAAAGTCTCTGATCTGAAAATAACGAAAGAGATTACTCCGGGGCAAGTTATATTTAGTGCATATCATCTCGAAACTACAAAAAAAATTATTCTCAAAGAGGTTCGAAAAGTTTGTAAGGCCTCTGTCCTTCCAGAGCAAGAAGGCGGAATCCAAAGTGGAGGGAGGGAATAGATGATTCTTATTTATAGGACCATTAATGGAGCTGTCTTTAAACTTAAAGTGGAGACGAAACTGGGCCCAAATCTTAAGGGTAGCTAACACCCCTGGGTTGCAGGTAAATTTGGAGGGGGATATAGGCAATTTAGAGTAAATCATTGCAGGAGGGGAGGATATATAGCAAGATTCAGCTTCCAGCAAGCACCAGTCTGTCAAAGGAGAGTGAAGCCAGTAATTTATCTTTTGAATATTGGCAGCCCAGTAATAGTAAATGAAATTAGGCAAAGCCAAGCCACCATTGTCACGGCCTCTTTGCAATGTGTGTTTTTTAATCCTGGGCTGTTTGCCTTGCCAAATGAATGTGGAGATGATTCTATCAAGAGATTTAAAGACTGATTTGGGCAGGAATAATGGGATACACTGGAAGAGGTATGAGAATTTAGGGAGTATCGTCATCTTTATTGACTGTATCCTGCCTACTAGGGACAGAGGCAGACTGCCCCATCTTTGGAGATCTGATTTTACCTGATCAAGTAGGGGGGAGAAATTGGCAGAAAAGAGAGAGGGGAATGAGTTTGTTATCTGTATACCAAGATATTTAAAGCCTTGAGCTGAGATATTAAATGGTAGTTCGGCTTGTGTGATTTGTTTAGCACTATTGTTGATAGGATAGAATTCACTTTTTCTATAGTTCAGTTTGTACCCGGAAAAACCGGCAAAGCTCTGAAGGATTGAGAGTATATGGGGGACAGCAGAGACAGGGTTAGATATGTATAGAAGTAAATCGTCCGCGTATAGAGAGACCCTGTATTCTGCATCCCCACGTAACACACCTCGGAAGAGCTGTGAGGTCCTGAGGGAGATGGAGAGTGGCTCAATTGCTAGCGCAAATAGAAGTGGAGACAGGGGGCACCCTTGCCTTGTTCCTCGTGCCAAGGGGAAATAGGCGGACCTAAAGTTGTTGGTGCAAATGCTAGCTTTGGGGAGGTGTACAGTAATTGAATCCAAGAGATAAATGTATTGCCAAAACCAAATCTTTTGAGTAGCGCAAATAGATATCCCCATTCCACTCTATCAAAAGCCTTTTCAGCATCAAGAGCAATAGCCGCCTCCGCAGGACTCGAAGATGATGGAGAATGTATTATATTTAAGAGCTTCCTAACATTCGAGAAAGAGTGGCGTTTCTGAATAAAACCAGTTTGTTCTTCTGAAATAATATTAGGTAAGATTTTTTCTAGTCTAGCGGAAAGGGTCTTTGTTTAGGGATGCACGATATTATCGGCACCGATATTTATCGGCCCGATATTGAGGAATTAATGTTTATCGGTATCGGTATTTATTATAAAATTTAGCCGATATTTAACCGATAATATGAAGCCGGAAATATTTCTGCTTCCGGTTTCCGGTTTCCGCGCTCTGCTTCCGGTTTCCGCGCTCAGGCACGCAGTTTGTATAGACGAGACGCGAGCGAAACATGCCTTCCCCGGTGTGGACATTCTTCACAATTTCTAAGGCAGATATTGCGTTTGCAATTTGCAATACATGTTCAACAAAAGTTCGGAGAGGAGGGCAAAGGTCTACGAGTTACAACACAATGAATCTAATAAGTCACCTGAAGAATCACCATTGCAAGCACGCTGTATGGAAGGAATATCAAGCACTAGGTAGCCTAGCCGCTTAGGTAGCCTAGCCTTCAGAAGGTAGCCTAGCCTTCAGAAGGTAGCCTAGCCGCGGTGGTAGCCTAGCCTTCAGAAGGTAGCCTAGCCGCGGTGGTAGCCTAGTCTTCAGAAGGTAGCCTAGCCGCGGTGGTAGCCTAGTCTTCAGAAGGTAGCCTAGCCGCGGTGGTAGCCTAGTCTTCAGAAGGTAGCCTAGCCGCGGTGGTAGCCTAGTCTTCAGAAGGTAGCCTAGCCGCGGTGGTAGCTCCACCAACTCCATGATTTTTTCATTGATTGCTTGAGCCTTTGAGCTGTCTGCTGTCTTCCTGCAGTTTTCAAATGCGTGTTCAATGTGTTGCACCGCGGCTAGGCTACTGCTTCTGAAGGCTAGGCTACCACCGCGGCTAGGCTACCTTCTGAAGACTAGGCTAGCAAAGGTTCTATGAGGTAGGAATTGTATTCAGTTTGTATATTAGGGAACACCAATGGAAAACGTGTCTATTATTTAGGTGAGAATGTGAATGTAGGCTATACAAGACAAATTGTTTACAAGGAAAACATGCACTTTTTGTTTTTCCATGTCAGTGCAATTTATTTTGAATTCTTATGCAAAACGTTTGATGGGCTTTATAACAACCTACCTCATCCTCATGCACTAAAAGTAGCATAGCCCAGCCCTTTTCAGTTGCTTTATTAAGCATACTAGTGTAGCCTATGTGTATAGTACTATGTATGTATATAGTATGTATATACTGTGTATAGTATATAGTACTATATACTATATACTATATATACTATATACATACTATATACTACATATATAGTATGTATATACTATGTATGTATATAGTACTATGTGCCTTGTATCATTCTGTTTATCTGCAGACTAAGCAGCCATTTGGCACTAGTTTCTGTAAAAGTTCTATAAAACTTTTGGTTCTTTAAAAGTCTTTATTTTTGTATTGACTGATGCACAAGGTGCACTTTATTTTTGATCTAATTACTCTTAGGTGAGCCTTTTTTGTTTTCATAAAAGGAGGCCAGATCTTGGCAAAAAAAAAGCATTGTGCACTGTATAACATATTCTGTTTGTTAGAGGAAATAATAAATGAACATTTGAAGACTCAGAAGTGTTCTCTTTGTTGTGTTAACAATAGTGATGTAAGTTAGATTTGGTGAGATCACTATGGAATATTAAATCATCAATCTTTGCTCACTACATAGCCTTTCTTACCTTCAGGTGTGCATGAACTGTGAAATGATATCTGAATGGTCTTTATTGTCATTGATATAGTACAGGTACCAAACAACGAAATTTGGGAGGGGGAGCTCCCCTGGTGCTAGGAAAGAAAAAATAAAATAATAATAATAATATCGGTATCGGTATCGGTTATCGGCCACGAGAAGCGGGTAAATATCGGTATCGGTATCGGTTGGAAAAAATGCATATCGTGCATCCCTATCTTTGTTAGTATTTTACTGTCTACATTTAGGAGGGATATAGGTCTATAGGATCCACAGTCAGTTGGGTCTTTATCTTTTTTAAGAATAAGGGAAATAGTAGCTTGTGTCAGAGTGGGGGGAAGGGAGCCGTTCGCTAGAGATTCATTATACATGTCGAGTAGAAGAGGGGAAAGCTTGGTATTGAAGGTCTTATAAAATTCTGCAGGGTAGCCATCAGGGCCAGGGGTTTTGTTATTTTGCATTCGTTTAATTGATTTAGTAAGCTCATCTATGTCAAGAGATTTGTCCATATTCTCTGCGTCAGCCAGATTAACATTAGGGATGTCGAGATTTGATAGAAAGGTTATCATATTAGACGTATCAGCTGGAAATTCTGATTTCTGAGGAATAGAAAGTGACAAACGTTTCATTTATACTAGAGGGAGTAGATTGGAGAGTGCCTGAGCTGTCTTTAACTTGTGGGATAAGCCGAGCAGCTGCTTGTCGTCTCAACTGATGCGCTAGTAGACGGCTAGGTTTGTCCCCATATTCATAGTATGAGGCCTTTGATCTCAACAAGAGTTTTTCAGCTGTGGACGTAGTCAGTAAGTTGGCTTGTGATTGAAGATCAAGTCGTTTCTTACATAGTTCTGGGTCAGGATTAGAAGCAAGATTTTGGTCTATGTCAGAAATAGCCTGTTATCAAATTTACATTGCTTGTCTTTGTTGTACGAAATTGAGTATGAGATTATTTGGCCTCTGAGAAAAGCTTTCAAGGTTTCCCATAGGAGGGAAACTGGTTTATTTGAAATAATGAATGAGTCAATTGAGTCTGAGATATATTTACAAAAAATCTTATCTGAGAGAAGTAGGGAATTGAATCTCCAAAGAGGTCTTTCTTTCTGACTGATAGAAAATAAATTGATATCAAGGAGCACCGCTGCGTGGTCCGAGATGACTATGGCCGTGTAATCACATGACTCAACAGCTGGCAGGAAAAGTTGGTCAACCAAAAAATAGTCTATGCGGGAGAAAGTGTTATGAGGGTTTGAGAAGGAGAATTTCTTGGCGTTTTTTTTTTTTAATCTCTCCAAGGATCAACACAGCCATTTGCCTGCATAAATACACTGAAAGCTTTAGACATAGCGGACTGTTGTTGAGTCCTAGGGCTTGATCTATCTAATAGAGGGTTCATCACACAGTTCAGATCGCCTCCTAAAATAAGATGGTGAGTGTTTGTTTGTTTATTTGTTTATTTAAAAGGATCCCCATTAGCTTATGCCATAGCAGTTTGCTAATCTTCCTGGGGTCCACATATAATCAACAGACAAACACCTAATACATTAATACAACATATAATACATTAAAGGGACAATGCGTGACCCTCCGCGACAACAGCTACCTGTCATCAGCCACTGCCTCTTCAGTCTCTTCTTGAATAACCTTTTACTTTTTTCTTGGCGGATATCAAGAGGTAATTCATTCCAAATTGTACTAGCTCTATAAAGCACTGTTCTTTTTTAAAAATGTGTTCTTGGGTGGGCTTTCATAATGTCACCATTGCCGGCCTTCCTGGTATTATGGCTATGAACACTTTGTCAAGCTGCCCTCGAACAGGAGGTACAGGACCCCGGCCGCTAGGACAAACAGACTGAAGGACAGCTTCTACCACAGGGCCGTCAAGGCCCTGAACACAGAAAAGGCCTAAGTTCTGGGCCCAGGACAAGTCCGGACGGATTGTAATGGCAGCTAGTGCTGAGGCACAAACATGTACATTTTCAAGCCTGCAAACTGTGACACTTTTAAAAAAATGTGAAAAAATACTTTTCTTGTGCAATATGACAACCCTAGTTGACTATCTGTGCAGTATAGTACAGTGGATTGTGTACATAGCCTCTATTGATGTAAACCAGCTCCTTATCTTCTTGTGATTTTATGCATCTATGCTTTTTCCAAAATGTGTTTCTTTTTCCTTTCTTAAACACCAGGGGAGCCTCCCCTCCTTAATTTCGTTGTTTGGTACCTGTACTGTAACAATGACAAATAAAGTCTATCTATCTATCTATCTATCTATGAACAGTATTACAAAATACTATGTGATCTTGCAGGAACTCAGGTTTGTGTGTCCACAGTGTATTGCTAAAAAATGTCACTGTGCCTGAGGCTAGCCTTTTCTCCACATTAAGCCACGATAGGCTAGACTGCATTTTATGAATGCTAGTTCTAGAAGAGCAACCTAGAACGAGCCTAGCAGCCCTGTTCTGAGCTACTTGTAATCTAGATAGTTCTGTTTTTGAGGCCGAGGCCCACACCACTGAGCAGTAATCCAGGTGAGTTAAAACTAGTGATCTACAGACTTGTTCCAGGATATGAGATGGTACATATGGTGCACATTGTCTTGTGATGTGAATGCCAACACCCATTTTCTGAATGTTCAAGTGTGGAAGGGACGATAGCAGGTTGCTGGCAAAGCTTGCATCATCCCAGTTGGGAGCGTATACATTTACTAAGAGTACCGGTGTTTGGCAAAGGGTACCCGCCACAACAACATATCTGCCTTTTGTATCTACCCTGACCTCCGAGACCACAAAATTAAGTCTTTTATTAATTAAAATAGCTACACCTCTCGACCTACTATTGAGGCTCGAGTGAAAGTATTGGCCTACCCAGTTACTACGTAGTCTAACATGATCTAACAGCCGAAGATGAGTTTCCTGCAAGAAGGCTACATCTGCTTTTAGACGTTTTAAGTGTAGAAAAACCTTAGATCTTTTGACTGGACCATTCAAGCCTTTCAAATTCCATGATAGGAACCGAACATTAGAGTATTTATCCTTATTGCCTAAATTGGTCATATTGTGAGTGTAGCAGGTAAGTAATTGCAAGCATCCTTACAGTGAGTGTAATGCCTTTGCAAGGCCTACTTCCATTGAGTCTTGGAGAGCGAATGATTCCTTGTTTAACAAAGCAGATGACAAAACAAAATAGATGGGGTAAAATAGGTACAGAAATAAAAGAAAGAAAATGAATAAAAAGAGAAAGCAAACAATAAAACCTCTGGTGTGAGTAGCACTTTTCTGCAGACAGTCCCTCCCCAGTCCCTAAGTCTTCTTCCCCAAACGAAAAAGACAGCGGGAAAAAAATGATCCAAAATGTTCCCAGTTAACGCAACTCTTATACATTCTAACCTTAAAGCACTAAGGGTGGCTCCCAGATAGGGCTGGGTTCAAAAAATCGATTTCCCGATTCTGAATCGATCTTCATTAAATGAGCGATTATTGATTCATAAATCCCGAGATCGATTTTTTTTTTTTTTTGCTTGCAGCTTCAACCCGCAACGAGATCTCGTGGCCAGATCTCGCGCTACAAGAATTTATCATATCTCACGCAACGTGAGGTCTCAACACTAAAATCTAAAAACATGGCGATGGCAGGGACACTCAAGTCACCACCAGGCTTAAAGTCAGATGTCTGGGTGCATTTTGGATTTAAAAAATGTGACGATGAGATGAGCTGGACAAAAGCAAAGTCATATGTAAATAAAAAGTACATTCATGTAACTGCTTTGGAGTCAATTCATTGATATGTTTAACAATGCTACATGTTATAGGGTTCCTTGAACCATTTATAGCATTAGTTCGGAGAATCTCTTTCATATTCAAGCAAAAAATGTATATTGTAACTAGATCGAATCGGAATCGAATCGAATCGAATCGTGAATCGAATCGAATCGGGAGCTGTGAATCGGAATCGAATCGTTTTGGGAAATCAGTGGCGATACCCAGCCCTACTCCCAGAGTACAAGAAAAACAACAACAAACAACAAAAAAACAAAAAGAAACAGTGTCAATATGATGAATGAATATAGCCCATATCCAGTGTTGCTAAAACAGAGCTGCCGGGGTTCAGAATACATGCAACACACACACACACACAGCAACACACACACACACACACACACACAGCAACACACACACACACACACACACACACACAGCAACACACACACAAACAGCAACACACACACACACACACACAGCAACACACACACACACAGACACACACAGCAACACACACACACACACACACACACACACACACACACACACACACACACACACACACACACACACACCTGCCTATGCATGTACTGTATGTACCCGCTGCGTGATTGATATGCGCGCGTATAAACGCACGCCCCTTTAGATATGTCACAGACCCCCTCAACGAACCCCAGCTCTGCTCCGGTGTTATTTTAGTTCTAGGTAGCCTCTCATACAAGGCTATAGATGAAAAGTAATAAAGGCGTTTGAACCGTAAGCGTCAATACCGTTAAGCACACGCGCACACATTCAATCAAAGAAGGAAGTAGGTCCGTAATACAGCATCACGCAACGTCAATTCAAACACATGCACACCAACACACACATATTAGCAATAGGAGAAAGTATACCCGAAATACAGCGCTATGTAACGTCAACTTAAAGGCCGATTAAAACTTCTGCGTAAAATCGACGGCGTAGGCTACGGCGTAGCTTGCGTTGGCCCGCGTGGCCTTGCGTTGCCTACGGAGAGGGTTGACGAGCACATTGTTTCAGTATGTCTTTTATTCAACTGCGGTTCTTTCCGCTCACGCCCACAATACAACAACCGGGTCGTACATGTAACATTATCAGGTCACCCCTAGGTGTCCCTGTAACACAGGCTACTAACATATGCCTATATGTAACATCTCCTTTCCTTTAGCTGTTTGCAAATTACATGCTTGCATCTCCGTCTGCAATTCCATTGACAATAACAATCCCAAACAACAACAATAGCATTACAACATTGCATTATTTCCCTTTTTTTTTTTTTTTTTTTTTCCAAAGTCATAAGTCCAGTCGTTGTGGCGGCCGTGACAGGCGACCACTCCGTGAGTAGACACCCTGGCCTGCCGTGGCAGGATCCCCCGGCGTCGCCGGTGCCCTTGGTGTACGAGGATGTACCTCGCCGCCTGTCTCCCCCCGACTTGAGACAATCCGTGTCTCGGCTGAGGCAGTCTCCCCAGCGACCTGGGTCTGGTCAGGACTGCTCCGCTCAGGCCGTAGAATGTCTGTCTGTTGCGCTTGAGCTGAGCGCTCTGCAACACGCAGATCCACTCGGTTGCGTCTGTACAGTGTGCCGTCCACATCCACCACGAACGAGCGGGGAGCGACTCTCTGGAGGCACTGGCCTCGTCGCCACCGCCCTGTGCGATCACCTGGCAGAGGCCTCATCCTAATGTGATCTCCAACATCCAGCTCTGGAAGGTCTCTGGCAGACGTGTCATAGAATGACTTGGCGACCCGCCGTTTCCACCGCAGCTTCTCTGCCACTCCGTCCACCACACGTGGTAGAAGCAGGCTGTCCGCGACGGGCAGTGAAGTTTTGAGCCTGCGTGCCATTAAGCGCTGGGCCGGGCTGCTGTCCAACCCCTCTGTGGGTGTGTTGCGCCAGTGAAGGATGGCCATCCACGCATCCGTGCCATCCAATTTCGCCCGCTTGCAGAGTGACTTGACAATCTTAACGGCCGACTCAGCCTTGCCGTTGGATCGAGGATGTCGGGGTGAGGATGTGACATGGGCAAACCCCCAGCTCGCTGCAAACTTCCTGAACCGTTCGCATGCAAACTGTGGGCCGTTGTCCGAGACCACCCTCTCTGGCTGCCCATAACGTGCAAACTGAGCTTTGCAGCGCGTGATGAGCGTGTCAGCAGACAGATCTGGCAGCTGGTCGATTTCCCAGAAATCCGAATACTGGTCCACAATGATGAGAAAGTCCTTGCCCGCATATGAGTAGACGTCCATACTCACTGCCTGCCACGGGCGCACCGGTATGTCATGCGACATCATCGGTTCCTTCTGCTGGACCCGTGCGTACTCATTGCATGCGGAGCAGTTCGCCACAAAGTCCTTTATCTCCGCTCTCATGTTCGGCCAGAAAAGCGTATCCCTGGCCCGTCTGTAACACGCCTCCCCACCAATGTGGCTAGCGTGTATGCGTTTGAGCAGCTCAGATCTCATGGCTTTTGGTATGACGACGCACTGTCCCCTGTACAACGCTCCGTCTTGAACATTCAGCTCGTCTCTGAAGGGCCAGTATTCCCGCACTGCCAGCGGAGTGTCCTCTTTAAAGTCTGGCCAGCCACTGAGGATCACAGATGCCAGCTCCTGAAGCACATCATCCGTCTCTGTGTGCTGCACAATCTGGTGGAATCTGAAAGCCGTAACGTCCAGGTGCTGCGCCTGGTCCAGCTGTGAATACCCGGCCTGGGTGCTGTTCACGGCGCACACAGCATGCTGCACGTACGGGGTGTCAGACCCACGGCACGGGGGCGTGGCCCTGCTCAGAGTGTCGCTGACATACATCTCGGGGCCCGGCTTGTACACAACATCCAGATTGTAGCTTTGCAGCTGCAGCAACATGCCTTGTAGACGTTTCGGTGCGCTCAGGAGGGGCTTCTTGAATATTGTGATAAGCGGCTTGTGGTCTGTTTCTGCAGTGATAGCCTCCCTGCCATACAGGTACTGGTGGAATCTCTGGCAGGCAAAGACTATGCTCAAACACTCCTTCTCAATCTGAGCATAGTTTTGCTCTGTCGGCGTTAGTGCCCTCGATGCAAAAGCCACCGGCTGTCCCCCTTGTAACAAACAGCCCCCCAGCCCGGTCATGCTGGCGTCGCTCTGGACCGTGACAGGCTTTGTGATATCATAGTACTTGAGGACGGGCGTGCAGGTGACCATACGCTTCACTCCGCGCACTGCATCTTCGTGTTTGGGCAACCAGTGCCACATGACGTCCTTATCCAAGAGCCTGCGGAGCGGCTCACAGACCTCCGAGAGCTTTGGCAGAAACTTTGCAAGGTACGTCACGAACCCAATAAAGCGCTGCACTGCTTTCACGTCGGTGGGTGTCGGCATTTCCAGCACGGCCCGTGTCTTCTCTGGGTCGATTTTCAGTCCCTCCGAGGACAGAATGTGGCCGTGGAAGTGTACGGCTTTGAGTTTGAACTGTAGCTTGCGTTCACTCAGCCTGAGTCCCACTGCTCTGCATCGTTCCATGAGAGCACTCTGTTTCTGTCATGGTCCAGTTCGGCCTCGGCATCCGTATCGCCACACCCGACCACCAGGATGTCATCCGCGATCGGTTCGATGCCGGCCAGGCCCGATAGCAGCTCGTGTTGCTTGCGCTGGTAGATCTCAGGCGCTACTGAGACTCCGAAAGGGAGCTTGAGCCATCTCATCCGACCCCACGGTGTCCAGAAGGTCGTCAGACGGCTGCTCGCGTCGTCAAGCTTGCACTGTAAAAAGGCATCACGAGCGTCTGCCAACGTGAAGAGGCGAGCCTTGGGCAACTTGTACAACACATCTTCCAGCGTAGGCATATGGTAGTGAGACCTCAGCAGCGCTCGGTTGAGAGGCTTTGGATCGATACAGATTCTTATTTTCTCTGGCTTTGCGACAGTCACCATGTTACTTATCCATGCTGTCGGCTCAGTCACCGGCTCAATGTTGCCGACCTTGACATGTCTGTCCAGTTCCTCCTTGACTCTCGCCTTCAGAGCCACTGGAACATTCCTCGGCGCGCACTGCACCGGCGTCACATCAGGATCCAGCTCGAAGTGTATCTCGCCCGGGACTGACTCGATTGGGTCATTGAAGACGTCATGATAGTCTCTCAGCAGCTGATCTTTGGTGAGGGGCACAGATTGGCTTGCATCAACTGTGTGGAGTTCATCTGGAACGGTGAAGGATACGAGGCCCAGACGTTCGCATGTGCCCCCCCCGAGAAGAGGCTTTTGCTCTGTGTCGACTATTTCAAATGTGAGGTTGTGCTTTTCTCCCCGGATGACACATTCAGTGTGGAATTTCCCGAGTGATGGCATGATTTCCCCAGAGTATAACTTTAACTTGGCTGCGCTCGGGCCTAGCGCCGCTCTGGGTGACAGCTTCTCTTTAATCTTGCGGCCCATGACATTGCAGGTGGAGCCTGTATCCAGCTGACACTGTTGCCTTTTCTTATTCAGGCATAGATTCACAAACCACTTGCGCCCCTGCTGGGCCTTTGCAGTATTGACACATTCAGTTACTAGAAACAGTCTATCATCAGTATCTGAGTCATCTTCTCTTTGCTCATCATTTTCAAGCACATTCACTTTTTTTATTTTGTCAGCCTTGCTGCCAGCCTGGCATACCTTGGCAAAGTGATTTGCTATGCCACATCTCCGGCATGTCTTACCGTAGGCTGGGCACTGCTCCCTGCCCCGTTTGTGGCTGCCTCCACAGTATTTGCAGCTCCACTGTGGCTCTCTCTCCGCTGGCGCTGTTTTCCTTTGATGTGCGCGCCTCTCACTCTGCCTGTCCGCGGCATTCACATTGTCCGTCTGTGCTAGCGGGGCCATCACTCTCATGTGTCTCTCGGTTAGCTCAGCGAGCCGGCAGATTTCAGTCGCTGTGTGTAACGTCAACTCACGTTCGCGTAGCAGACGCCTCCTGGTGCCCTCACTCGCAACACCCAGCACGAGCCTATCACGAACCAGCTCGTCCTTCAGCGCACGGTATTCGCATGACGATGCTCTCTCCTTAAGCCTTGTCAGGAAACTGTCTATTGGCTCATCAGCCTCTTGTTTGCAGCTTCCAAACATGTACCTCTCATAAATGACGTTTCTCGCCGGTTTGAAGTAAACCCCCAAAGCGTCCATAATCGCTTTTGGGTCCTTCTGTTCATCCTCCGTCAACGTGAGGCTATGTGTGTACACATGACGGCACTCACTTCCCATCAGCCGTCTCAGCGTGGCTGCCTTGACCAGCTTCGACTTCTCGCTCAGTCCGGTAGCGAGCAAAAAGTCCTCAAACTCCGCACGGAAGACTTCCCAGTTTTTCGCCAGATCACCAGCCATGCGCATACCATCGGGCGCGGGGATGCTGTTGCTTGCCATGGCGTTTTATTCCTTTAAGCGTCTTTATTTTATTTTTATTTTTACTTAGATCCCGCTTCTGACTCCATGTTTCAGTATGTCTTTTATTCAACTGCGGTTCTTTCCGCTCACGCCCACAATACAACAACCGGGTCGTACATGTAACATTATCAGGTCACCCCTAGGTGTCCCTGTAACACAGGCTACTAACATATGCCTATATGTAACACACATCTCCAAAAAATTAAGTACACGTCAGTTTCTACGCAACCGTAAGCTCTGTGATTGGTCCGCTTGGTAGCTAATGATTCCGACAAGATTCCGACTCTCTTGTCGGCCAAAATGCGGAAGCCATGACAGAAATGTCATTTACTTTTTCTGTAATTACTTACTAATAAAGATTTGAAAAATGATGATAACCATCGTATTATCTTAGTTTAATGTCATTTCAATGCATCATAGAACTTTTATTTACAACAAGCATAAAAAAATATGCCGCTTTGAGTAGAGCGCCCTATGGAAGCGTCAGGCACAACCCGGAGGCACCCTTTGCGGGTTAATAACTGTGGTTTACCGTGGGTTAGGATAACAATTCAAACGTGTCCGGATAGGGGAAAGGACAGGGAATCTGAAACCATTTGAATGGTGTCGATACGACACTCCTATCACGATCGACACAGCTAGGAGCTAATTCCCGGGAAGAACTTGTCTCTCCCCCCGCTGTCAACGGGAGTTTCATCCACCAGGAAGCGGTGGTGCGCGCAGCAGCGCGGGGGGGGGGGACCCGTCACTTACGGCCGAATATCTCCGCGTCACAATGGGTTAGAATTCCAAACTAAAATTCTCCATGACCAGAATCGCATGCTGAACACACTGAACTTTGAATGGAGTCTTAGTCATGTACCGTTAACGAGATAGAATAAGAAAAGCATATTTTTCTATGCCGCTATGAGTACACCGACCAACGCGACGCGGTCCGCGTAGAACGTAGAACTAGAACGTAGAACTATAAACTTGTAGACCCCTTACGTAGGCTACGGCGTAGACGTGCGTAAATTCGACGCAGAAGCTTAAATCGGCCTTAAGCATGCGCGCGTATATAAACAGTTAGTCATGGTAAGAAGTAAACCCATAATACAGCGCTATGTAACTTTGTAATAACAACAGTCAATGAGTTGAGCAATCCCTGAAATTAGCTCAGAGTTAGATAATGACCTGGGGACTGTTTACTCACGTTATCATCATCCTATGAAGCCTATGGAGAGTCTGAACGGTTTTCAGTGATTAATTAGACTGGTCCGTGTATAAAGTGTTCAATCGAATCAGGCATATAAGTTCGGTTATAGGTCCAATTGTCCTCTCATAGTATCGCAGTTCAAAAAAGCGATGCAGCCTCCCGGTGAAAAATAAGCACAGTATAAACAAAACATAGAGCTAGCCAGCCCCGGTGGCTATGATCAGGGTCATATAAATTCAATCCTTCTTGGGTTGTCAACAGTTCACGGTAACGTTATTACGGGGCAAAAAGAAAAATGGTTAATGCTATATAGAAGTTAGTTAGGCTAAGCATAGCTTTAACTTTATACTAGCAGTCATGAAGGTAATCGTTTCCTCTTGGTGTGTCAGCTACAGAATAGCTTATGCTCACCGCATATGGCCATATACTAGTCAGCATCCCCGCCACCATCCGCTCCAGCAACGCGTTGGTTATAAAACCGTTGTGCTTCTGGGGCAGTCTTGAAGTCGTAGATTTTGTCCTTGAAGTCCACTTTTAGAAGAGCAGGATAAATTAGACGGAGCTTGACCTTCTTCTCGTAGAGCAGTGATTTCACTCGGGCGAATGATGCACGCTGCTTGGATGTGTGGATGCTGTAGTCTGGGAAGAATGGTACTTTACGTCCACGCCATACGAGCTGATTACGGTCGCATCTCAGAGCCCGGGCTTTGTCCTGGTAGTAATGGAAACGGACAATCATCACTCTGGGTTGTCCAGTAGGTCCAGGGCGTACTTGGCCAATCCGTTGTGCACGGTCCAGCACGGGGGGAGTTGGATAGACATCTTTACAGACCTCTGTAAAGAACTCAGCCATGAACTTAACAGTGTCCGTTCCCTCCGCGTTCTCTAGAATATTGATGACTCGTAGGTTGCACCTGCGGGACCGATTTTCAATGTCCTCCGCGCGGCTAGCGAGAGCTTCATTCTCGGAGCTAAGTCGTTCACAGGTCTTTTCCAGGGCTATAGTCGTGTCACTGTATCCGTTGAGCGCCCTTTCTAATTCAGCAATGCGTTTACCATGGTCAAGGGTGGTTGATTGCACAGCATCTAAAGACTCCTTGAGTGGAGAGAGGGCGCTTTCGATCAATCCCTTAATCATGTCCTTCATGTCTGTGACTAGCATTAAGCGGAGATTTTGTAGGTCGGTAGGCAGGTTCGCTGAGGCTTCGGCCGCCATATTAGCTACTTCGCTAGCGTCTTCTGCTAAATGTTGAGGTGTAGATGGTCGTGTGCCCATTTTGGTGCGTTTGTTGGGCATATCCTCGAGACAAGTTGTACAACTGAACTTTTTCTAATTGTTTTTCTTAAAAATATGTTTAAGGGATCACGATAGTTGAGATTTAAAATATGAAATACTGGGAGCCATCCTCCACGTGTCTACCTCCTTTCACATCGTAACCGGAAGCCGACCCCAGTGATTTTAATGACCGATCCGGATGGAATAAAACATATCCATGCATGTTTGCGTTTCGGGTGCAAGCTGCCATTTAACATCACAGAAGAGGAAGCTGTTCCCGCCGGATGTTTTGTCAGACCCACAACACAACGCACGTGTAGCAACAACAAGTCATTTGATTACTTGATCAGAGACATTCCATGACTGATTTCCAGAACGAATTTACGAACGCAGCCGAAACCACTCGTAGACTCGGTATTTTTCATAACATGAAACTTTACGTTTTAAAGTACCCACTCGATATAATAAACAGCAGTTTAACAATCACAAAATACTCATAATTTGTTGATTGGATTTACTATTCTCCTTTGCCATAGGCTACTGGTAAGGGAGACTTTTGTAAATACGTTCGTTTTGGGATGTGTTCGCGTTTGGGGCTGTGTGATCATCTAATTATGTGTAGTTATGTGTTTCTAGCATGTCGATGTTCTATCAGAATGTTGTGATGTTATCAAAATTAAGAAGATGAATGGCTGAAATGGCGCAAAGCGGGGAAAAACAGATACGACATCTAAAGTCTGGAACGATTATATTTCAAAACAAGGCTTCCCTTTAACTCGGGTACGGGGGGCAAAATATTGTACGGTTATCAATACGTGAGTTACCTTGCGATTCCCACCCCTAACTTCATCCCTGTGTGTTGTCAGACACCGTGATTTATAGAGTGCCAGACCATACAAACTGCACAGTTTACAAGCTAATGTTAGGTAAATTCGCTAGAATTAACCTTTTAGGTGGTTTGGTTATCCGATAGTGGAGATTCAAGGGAGTCAATAATGTCATCCACATCCATTGTTTGCACAGAGCTCACCTAATACCTTAGATCTCACAGCCCGGTCAAAGCGGTAAATTCTAGTATTAATATCGCGCAAAATCATGCAATGCGTACCAAATACTGACATGTCAATCCGGACGGTAATATAATTATCAGAGGACCTCAGGGTTTGCTGAAAAACAGTAGGTAATTCCAGCCGGAATAATTACTGGGGTCCCCGGAGTAAATCACTGACATGGTCGGTCCGGACGGGATAAAAATTACCGAATTACCCCAGGTAAAACATATATTACCGAGGTCCTCAGGTAATTTATATGCCGTCCGGACAGGGCTATAGCTAGTAAATACTTAGTAATGCGCAAGTTGTTACTAAAAAGACATTGTCACATAAAACGTAGAAGAAGAACATTATAGCCAATCAGCGAGCAAAGCAAAACCCTCCATTTTTAAATCCTCAATTTTGGCTGCCATTGGCTAAAAGATGTAATTTTGGCTTTACAAGTGTTAACATTATGACGTTTTAATATGTTTTCAGGCGAGAAAGCAACCATATATGAGCCACCCCTCCTACATTTCGTTGTTTGGTACCTGTACTGTAGCAATGACAAATAAAGTCCATTCCATTCCATTCCATTCCATTCCATTCCATTCCATATATATTCCCAAAATGTGTTCAGTTTATCAAAACAACCCATTTATATATCTGATCTGACGTTTTTTCCCTCACTTCTGTGTTCGCTATCTAGCTACATTACGTAGCTTAGTTCTGTCGAACTCTTCACTGCAGAGTTCCACAGAAACATCGTAACATAATTGCTAAACTAAAGTTGTAAAATGATTTGGGGGGCCAATATCTTTAGCTATTTCAAGTAACTAGCTTACTATATTGTTGTTTTAGCAGTTGGTAAAAGAACAGGATTAAAATAAATCTATATGAGCAATGAGCAATGTGGGCTTGCTGCAGCACACACAATTATGACCCACTTGTCCGTCTGAAACTACAATACTGGGACCATTCGTGATTGGGCTACAGGCAGTCACATACTGGGCGAACGTGTGTGTAGGAATGGAGTGAAATCCCTTTCTATTCAAGAATGCGTTTTCGTGGCTGGTGGGAGCTTTTATCTTCAAATGTGTGCCATCCACACACCCCACCAGGTCAGGGAAGCCGGCAACATTGTACAACTTGTGCATTACCATATGCTGTCTGGCTGCCGGACATGCACATCCAGATGTTGGCATAATGCCAGTGCCACACGACGCACTGCTCGACACACAGTGCTTTTGTGCACCTGTATGGTGTCCCCCACCACATTTTGCATCGATCCGGTCACAAAGTACCTCAATGCGATACAAACTTGAAGTGAAGGAGGTAGAGCCCCGTTCAACTCCGACTGGTGCTGTATATCGGGAGAGACCATGTCTGCGAGTTTCATTATGTGCTCTCGTCTGAACCGATAACGGGCTGTTATCTATATCTTCTTGAAATCGTTCAAATCTCCCCCAAACGGGCCATTTTGGTGTTGTTTCGGCAGCTACTTTATCTAGCAGACGTTAAAAGTCGTTGTTTCAAATATTGTGTTGCGGCCGTCACTCGTCATTTACGTTTTATTTTGTGATTGTGATCCTACCATAAGCGTGGAACTACAAGTCAAAATGTAATACATTGTATTAATAAACTATTTAATTTGTCATAACTACGGCTCATGTGTCTTCTTATTGTACAAACAAAATAAATGTAGAAATGCAGGAACTGAATCGCTGGTTTTCCCTGCTTCGGCAGGCTACTTTATCTCCGCTGAGGTTTGATTGATTGATTGAAAACTTTATTAGAAGATTTGCAGAAGTAGGTACATGAAAGTACATATTACATACAAGGTCAACTAAAAGGATAAAAACCCAAGAAAGCCACTGGCTTATTTCAATTGGGGTCCTTGTACCTTGTAGGTAACGACGGTAAGCTACGAGTTAGTTATAACTTACACCACTTGAGGGGTATGTATAAATATTTAGTAGTTACTAAGGTCTACGTCATAACTAGTGTGCTTGGTGATTTAGTAAATACTTACGCTATAACTAGAGTTAGTTTGTATTTAGTAAGAAGTGGTGCAACCGACCCCTGGTGCTTTAGTACACTGGTACTCTGGTGCGGGAATCTTTTATTTGGACCCGGAAATTGTCAGACTTAACAACCGAATAGCTGCGCCTTTACTTTAGTGCCCAATGTGAGATAATGTTAATTGTACATTTGTATTTAATTATTGTAAAAAATAAAATAAAAAGTTCTTGTTTCAATTTGGGAAAGGACAAATTGTCTGGTTAATGAATTGGAAATGATGTCCTTGGGTATACCTTGTAAATGGAGCAGTTAAGGTGTAACCTGAAGAGATGGAGGTCTCTGAAGAAAAAAAGAAAACGTGGCGTAAAAACAAAGTTGCAGGACCCATGCACACAAGTGCTGTCAATCAGGTGCCAATCAGGTGCCAGTCACACACCTGCCAGCACTTGAAGTTCAAAACGAGAGTGAATACCAACAGAAGAATATTGCAATTGGCAATTTTTTGGGCCGCTACCCACACGGTTAACTGTGTTGCTCATTCCACAAGTTGTACTTCGTTGTACATTTAACTCTCGCATCAAAAGTCACCAGAGTTGCTTGTTTAACAGGTGAACAACACAGCCCCCTTCACCCCCTCACAACATCTTAAGGCGGCTACAGACTAGACGACTTTTCAAGTTGTAACATCGCTGAGCCTCTCACACTAAACGACCGTCGTGCTGGTGTCCGCGTCGCAGCGGCGCGCAAACTGCGCAGCACAGCGCAGACTACAGGATGTGGCAACGACGGGGGCTCACAGACTACAAGATTCTTCACTTGGTCGGGACGATTCGCCAAGCTGTAGTGTCGCGATATCAGCACATGATGACGAGACGTTGACAGCTGTCAAAAAAAGATGGAGCTCGAAACGCAACAACAATTAGCTGCACTTGTTGCATGTGCATTCATTTGCTCAGAAAAACCGAAAAGGAAAAGGGCCAAACGTAGAATTTGGACGAGAGAGTGGTTGGTGAGACGTGGACAGCATGGGTTGTCAGTTCTGCAGAGAGAGTTGGAGATAAGTCCCATTGAGAAACGGTATGTTTAGCAAGACTGGCCTGTTTAAATAGCTTGCTAGGTTGTGTAGCACTAGCTGACTAGCTACTACTATTTGAGAATATGATGTGTTATTAGAGCAAACATTACTTTGTGCATATTTTCCAGCTGACATTTTTAGCTCTAATAGGCTATATTGTGCTCCTCACCCCCTCCCTCCCATCTTCCCAATAATAGATGAATGATAGGACTGGGTTCAGGGAGCTGCTACGGATGACAGAAGATGAGTTTGATTACCTGCTGGGGGGGGGTTGTTTGCCTCATCAAAAAGCAGGACACCAAGATGAGAAGGGCAATTACTGCAAGAGAGCGTCTGTCTTTGACCCTTCGATTTTTGGCAACCGGTGGGTAGGCCTATATCATAACAATTTCACATTATCATGTTATAATACTGTAGCATATTATAGCCTACATTTCAAATGTGTGCATTATATGTTGGCTGAACTTTTATTTTCTCATGAAGGTGAAACCTTCAAATCACTCAGCTTCCAATACCGAATTGGGAGCAGCACTGTGTCCAGCATTGTTGTGGAGACCTGCGAAGCCCTGCATCTGGTCTTGAAGGAAGATTTCCTGACGGTAGGCTTTGGTCACCACAGAGCACTACAGACATAACCCGGTGTTCTAAATCCTACAATACAAACCTGTTTTTCAGTTCAATCTAATATTCTCCTCCCTTTTATCCTCAGACACCAGCATCGGAAGCTGAATGGCGAGCAATTGCCAAAGATTTTGAAGATAAATGGCAGTTTCCGCACTGCCTTGGTGCCCTCGACGGCAAGCACATCTACATACAACCCCCAAAGACCAGTGGTAGTATGTATTACAACTACAAATCAAGGTTCTCTGTCCTCATGATGGCTGCCGTGGATGCAAACTATATGTTCATCTATGCCAACGTGGGCGCCCAGGGCAGGGTCTCTGATGCTGGACTGTTTGCCCACTCTGACCTCAGAAAAGCAATGGACCAGAGCCTCCTAAATGTTCCGCCTCCTGAGCCACTGCCCAACTCCAGTGCTGTAGTTCCCTACATGTTTGTGGGGGATGAGGCATACCCTCTACGGACGGACCTGATGAAGCCCTATCCATTTCGACAGATGGACCACGACCAACGCATTTTCAATTACCGCCTCTCAAGGGCGCGGAGAGTGGTCGAAAATGCCTTTGGCATCCTGGCTAACAGGTTGAGGGTGTTTAGGTCCACCATCTGCCTTGAACCGGAGAAGGTTACAAAGATAACCATGGCCTCCCTCTGCATACACAACTATCTCCGAGAGTGCAGGTCTGAGGCATACATGCCACCAGCCTTCGCAGACTGGGTGGATGCGGACCACAGGGTCATCGAGGGAGGCTGGAGGAGACATGGATCAGGAAATCTGCAGCCAGTGGAGCCTGGAAGGGGACGCAACCCCACAATCAGTGCAAAAGAACAACGCAACCTGCTTAAGGATTATTTTGCTTCACCTGCGGGTGAGGTTCCATGGCAGGAGGAACACATTTAAGCCAAGGACACTGTTTAGTTTTAGGCCTATTGGAAGGCAACCATGTGTAAATAAATAGCCTAATGTCTCACAATGTTGAATCTGAACAATCAAAGAATGTGTGATGACAATTTATACTTACTTTTTTCAATAAAGTGGCTTTTTTCTCAGTGACATTTTATTGTACAGATATCTTTCTTTCAAAACTCAAAACATACCTGAATATAAAATGACACAGCAACAAAACTGGCATAAATCAAGGTCAACATTCTTGTGTATCTTCAAAAGCAGTTTCACTCATCAATAACACGGTGAACCTGAATACAAAATGGCACAGCCATAAAACTGGCATAAAACAAGGTCAACGTTTCAACAAGTATCTTCAAAAGCAGTGCAACTGCATGAAAAAAAACAACGCTAACAAATAGTGTAAAGTAATTGTAAACAACAAATATAGTAAACAGTAGTGCAGATTTTGTAAACGCCTTGAATTACATGTCAATTGTCAGTCGCATAGCATCTGAGTAAAACATGGCTGAGGAACCTGAGGTGGCATGTACTGAAGGTAGTGTGGTAGGGTTGTGTTGGTGCCAAGGTGTGTGGGTGAGATGCATACATTGCTACTGCTGCTGGTTTATATGAAGTTGGTGATCTAATGTTAATTTCAGAGTCCTGGGCATCATACAGCAGTGTCATGATGTTTCTTTTGACCCTTGTTTTGATTGATAGTGTTACAGCCTGAATCAAGCGGTCAAATGCGGCAGTACCCCAGAACAGACAGACACAGAGACTAGGGTAATAATAATATTTATTAAAAGGGTCTAGGCAGAGAATGGTCGTAGGGCAAGCGGGGGTCAGGCAGGGGGGAGTAGTCGGCAGGTAGGCAGGGGTACTTAGGCAGGAGGGGATAGTCGGCAGGCAGGCAGGGGCTTTAGGCAGGAGGGGGTTGTCGGCAGGCAGGCAGGGGCTTAGGCAGGAGGAGTAGTCGTTAGGCAGGCAGGGGCTTCGGCAGGAGGAGTAGTCGTTAGGCAGGCAGGGGCTTAGGCAGGAGGAGTAGTCGATAGGCAGGCAGGAGGGTAGGCAGGGCAGGCAGGCAGGCAGGCAGGAGTGGACTGGTGGAGGAGAGAAAACAAACAAACAAAATAAATAAAACGACTGGGAAAAGTAAACAAGTAAATTCGGATCTAGAACAACACTGGAGACAAACGAGGGAGCAAGACGACTAACCACTGGGGATCAGATTGATCAAGCATCAGACGGCCGGTTGTGGGGCCTTTTATGCAGGTCTCTCCTCCTAAGATTGTAAACACCTGCTGGAGCCGGCGCAGCTGTCTCAGATTGGGCCTGATTGGTCTCAACGAGCGGTGCCGAGGTGGAAACGAGTGGAGCCGAAGCGGGATCCACAACAGTACCCCCCCCCCTGACGGGAGGCACCGGACGACCGCCCTGGAGCTTCCGGGTGGGCCCGGTAGAACTCGTCCAGCAGAGCAGGATCAGCGAGATAGGACGGGGGCACCCAACTCCGGTCTTCGGGGCCGTAGCCCACCCAGTCCACCAGATACTGGAACCCCCGTCCCCTACGGCGGACGGCAAGTAGACGGTCCACCGACCACACAGGGTCGCCATCCTCCAGGACCTGGGGGGGCGGGGGAGCTGGAGCAGGAGGTGACAGGGGGCTGGTGGAGAAGGGTTTGAGGAGGGACACGTGGAACACAGGGTGGACCTTGAGAGCGGCCGGGAGGTTCAAACGCACCGCAGAATCATTAATGACGCGGTCGACGGTATAGGGATCGACGTAGCGTGGGTTAAGCTTACGTGAGGAGGTCTGGGAGGTCTGGAGGGGCAGGTCCCGGGCCAATAGCCAGACCTTCTGGCCAGGTCGATAGGCCGGGGCCGGCACCCTCCGCCGGTTGGCGCATCGACGGGACCGCTCAGTGGCTCGCAGCAGAGCGGCCCGGGCTGTTCTCCAGATGCGCCGACACCGGCGGAGGTGGACCCTGGTGGATGGGACCGCCACCTCCAGCTCCTGTTGGGGAAATAGAGGCGGTTGATAACCGAGGGAACACTCAAACGGGGACATACCTGTGGCGGAACTCTCCATGGTGTTCAGGGAATACTCCACCCAAGGCAGGTACTTGGCCCAGGAGGCGGGGTTGCTAGTGGTGATGCACCGCAGAGCCGTCTCCATGGCCTGGTTGGCTCGCTCAGCCTGCCCGTTGGATTGGGGGTGGTACCCGGAGGTGAGGCTAACCGTGGCCCCAATCCCCTTGCAGAAGGCCTGCCACACCTTGGATATGAATTGGGGCCCCCGTTCGGACACAATGTTGTGGGGGATCCCATGGAGCCGAACCACATGGAGCGTGAGGAGCTCGGCCGTTTCGGCCGCGGAGGGGAGCTTGGGGAGAGCAACGAAGTGGACCGCCTTGGAGAAACGGTCGACAATGGTCAGGATGGTGTCCTTACCCCTGGACATGAGGAGGCCCGTAACAAAGTCCAGGGCTATGTGAGACCACGGCCGACCGGGGATGGGAAGGGGGCACAGGAGCCCTGCAGGCGGGCGATGGGAGGCCTTGCTCCGGGAGCAGACGGTGCAAGCACCCACAAACTCCCTGACGTCCCCCAGGAGAGTGGGCCACCAGAACCGCCGGCTGATGAACTCCGCCGTCTGGTGGACACCGGGGTGACAGGCGAAATGGCTAGAGTGACCCCACTCTAGCACTTGTGACCGGACAGCGGGGGGCACGAACAGCCGGTGCCGAGGTCCATTGCCAGGGTCGGGTTGGGCACGCTGGGCCTGCCATACCACCGATTCGATGGCCCAGGTGACGACACCCACCACCCGGGCTGGGGGAAGGATGGTGTCCAGGGTCCCCAGAACCTCAGGGGGCTCCCCCGGGAACAGCCGGGAGAGGGCGTCAGCCCTGACGTTCTTGGACCCCGGGCGGTAGGTGAGGGTGTAGTCGAACCGGCTGAAGAAGAGGGCCCAGCGTGCCTGTCTGGAATTCAGCCTCTTCGCCGTCTTCATGTAGGTCAGGTTTTTATGGTCAGACCACACGAGGAACGGCAGCTTCGCTCCTTCCAGCTAGTATCTCCACTCTCCGAGGGCGGCGTGGATCGCCAGAAGCTCCTTATTTCCCACGTCGTAATTCTTCTCGGCTGGGTCGTAACGCCGGGAGAAGTAGGCGCAGGGGTGGATCTTCTGGTCCTCCTCCGACCGCTGGGAGAGGACGGCCCCGACCCCCGTGTCGGACGCATCCACCTCCACAATGAATTGTCTAGCTGGATCGGGGTGAGCCAACACAGGCGCAGTGGTGAAGAGGCCCTTTAGGGCAGAGAAGGCAGCCTCTGCCTCCGGGCCCCAGGAGAACGGGTGAGCAGTGGAGGTGAGTGCGGTGAGGGGGGCCGCCACCTGGCTAATCCCCTTGATGAACCGCCGAGTAAACCCGGCGAACCCGAGGAAGCGTCGGAGTTGGGTTCGGTCGGTGGGCCGCGGCCACTCTACCACTGCCTTGATTTTGGCCGGGTCCGCACGCATCCCCCCCCTGATAATAAATAATTATTTATTTAATGTGTGTTTATGTGTGAGTGTTTCAGTGTGTTTATGTGTGGGTGTTTCAGTGTGTTTATGTGTGGGTGTTTCAGTGTGTTTATGTGTGGGTGTTTCAGTGTGTTTATGTGTGGGTGTTTCAGTGTGTTTCAGTGTGTTTATGTGTGAGTGTTTCAGTGTGTTTATGTGTGAGTGTTTCAGTGTGTTTATGTGTGAGTGTTTCAGTGTGTTTATGTGTGAGTGTTTCAGTGTGTTTATGTGTGAGTGTTTCAGTGTGTTTATGTGTGAGTGTTTCAGTGTGTTTATGTGTGAGTGTTTCAGTTAATCTATTTAATAGATAATAAAACACTGTCCTAAGATAATAAAACACTATCCTAAGATAATAAAACACTGTCCTAAGATAATAAAACACTGTCCTAAGATAATAAAACACTATCCTAAGATAATAAAACACTATCCTAAGATAATAAAACACTGTCCTAAGATAATAAAACACTGTCCTAAGATAATAAAACACTATCCTAAGATAATAAAACACTGTCCTAAGATAATAAAACACTGTCCTAAGATAATAAAACACTGTCCTAACATAATAAAACACTGTCCTAAGATAATAAAACACTGTCCTAAGAGAATAAAACACTATCCTAAGATAATAAAACACTGTCCTAAGATAATAAAACACTATCCTAAGATAATAAAACACTATCCTAAGATAATAAAACACTGTCCTAAGATAATAAAATAATATCCTAAGATAATAAAACACTGTCCTAAGATAATAAAACACTATCCTAAGATAATAAAACACTGTCCTAAGATAATAAAACGCTATCCTAAGATAATAAAACACTATCCTAATATAATAAACACTGTCCTAAGATAATAAAACACTATTAGTATAATGGCCCCGGGCCTGAGCTAGATTACTCTTCCTGCTACAACTGGTGGATTGACGATTCACTTGCTTTGTCAAACGTATTGATTGTAAGTCGCTTTGGAATAAGACGTCTGCTAAATGCCAAACATGTAAATGTAAATGTCTTAAGTCCATTAGAGGTGTGTGCCACCCTGGGCCTCAGGAACCACTGTGCCGCCTGGAGGAGCCACCACAGCTGGAGGCGGGATAGAGGAGGTCTGCAGGGTTATACAGCCTAGTGGCTGATGGGATAGAGGAGGTCTGCAGGGTTATACAGCCTGGTGGCTGATGGGATAGAGGAGGTCTGCAGGGTTATACAGCCTGGTGGCTGATGGGATAGAGGAGGTCTGCAGGGTTATACAGCCTGGTGGCTGATGGGATAGAGGAGGTCTGCAGGGTTACACAGCCTGGTGGCTGATGGGATAGAGGAGGTCTGAAGCACCTTGGCAGGGCGAGGTGGCTGCTTGCTAAAGCACAAGAGCGGTCAGGGGAAACATCATACTCTACTGCATTTCACTTCTTCCTGCCACGAGTCTAAATCAGTTTGTCACGGTCTCGAAGTAGGCAGGCGTCCTGGGGAGGACGGTAAGAGTTCAAGCAAGAGAGGAGATAAAACACTAAAACACTTTTTTTTTAATATATATTTTCTGCTGAATAACAAGTGGCTTCTGAGGCCAACTTGACACTCTGTGTTGCAGCATTTGGACACTGAGCTTTGTCCTTCTAAATCCTCTCAACAGTTCAGTTATCCACTGAGTCGGCTACTTTTTATTTGTTTGATTTTTTGCCTCCTTGACCTTCACGTCAAAAGTCTTCAAAATACTTTTCCTGTTAGGACGCAGGGCTAACAGCTAGCTCTAGGTGCTAGGACACAGGGCTAACAGCTAGCACGAGGGATGTGTTTGTTCTTTCATTACAACCAGACAGAAGAAGACCCGGATTACCTCTTCAAGTATTGGCAGTGGCTTTTGATTTCCATTTATGAAGTTTACGTAAGGTTAGACAGGACAGTTAGTACGGATGGCAGCCTTAAATCACTTGACTAACTAAGAGAGGAGTTTATGCTCCCTAACATCTTAGTGCCCACTCCAATAGAAGGGTTCTTGATAAAGCTGCAAGGAACAAGGATAAGACAGTTATAAGTAACATTTACCCAATGTTTTTAGACAAGAATTTGAATAATACGATACAGGTAAAAAGGGAGATGGGAAAGTGAAATTAACACAGACATACCACAGGGCATTATGGGAAGACACTCAGGGTGTGTTCTCACTAGAACATTTGCTTCACTTGGAATCGGAGTTTAGGATAAAATTCGCTTTGCTCTGCGTCGTTTGGAGCTGTGAGAACGCGCATTCAAAGTCGCTCCCGGAGCAAACAACCAACGCATGCTCTGATTCAGACTTTCTTGTGAGAACATGACCTAAATGTGTAGTTTGACACAAGTGCTGTAGATGATCCAAGCTTTCGGTTCTGAAATGCCCGAGCTGAATTGTACAGGTGACTTCAAAGTCACAATGTTCTAGTGAGAACACACCCTTAGTAACGAGTTCAAATACATGGAGGGAATTCAACTGAAAGTGAATTCTTCAGACTCCAGAAATAGTAGTGTAGTGGATTTAATCTGGTTTCTTCTCTATTGATATTGAATATTGAACACAAAGTTACATGAGAGCAGTCTAGAGAGCCCCCTCCTTCTCTGAGCTCAGCCCTTATATACAAAGTCGACTGCCCAGATGAGATCACTAATCTTGGCATACAAATGTGGTGACAGGAAATGCTACAGTTTAGTAAGTACGACACAGAGTTATTGCACAACCAGTCATTGGCACTGTCCCCAGACAGACCGAATTGTTAGCTACGATTTCCCAGAATGGAGAGATACAGACTTAAATTATCAGTATGTTTGATATAAAACTACAACAGTGGCTCTCAAATTAATGTTGGAGAAGTTGTAGTACACAAATTGGCAGCCACACCCACATATTCTGGTCATGTCCTAAATTAAGAACATTCTGGGAAGAGGTGTTTGAGGCCCTCGAAGTATTCCACCAAAAACACACACACACACACATACACAAACCGTTTTTTCAAGGTTTCTTTTCTTTATTTAAAAAAAAAGCTGAATGAAAATATACATACATAGCCTATTAAGTCACTCATACATGAACATTATACAAACAGGGAATATACGCAACCTTTAACAGAATCTAATTTACAGTTCATCTGTTGTTGACTTTCAGAGCTCTAAATCCATTGATAAAATGCAACCGCTTACACAACTGAACACAAATGACTAATAAAAAAAGGACCATGTATTGGTAGGTACAAGAAAGAGTCATGCAAATTCATATCATTGAAATAAGAAGCATACTGTCATATTATAGTGTGGAGCCCTCCTCCTCTCACATACACACATACAGTATATCTATATATACATCAAGTCTATATTGCAGACATCTTCTTTGCTTAATGTCGTACATTTAGCCTGATCTGCTCACACACTGGTTTCCTCTGCTCTCTCCTCCTCTATCATCTCTTCCCTCTCCTCTATCACCTCTACTCTCTCTTCCCTCTCCTCTATCACCTCTACTCTCTCCTCTCTCTCCTCCTCAGGGTCCTCTGAGAAGCCTGGTCTCTTCTCCTGGCCTTCAGGTTCACAGCGATCACACAGACCTGCACCAGCAGACCACAGCTCAGCACAGAACACCACACTGCGTAGAACACGGAGTTGATGCCAAAGGGGTCCTTCTCCTGATAGACTAGGAGGGTCTTGCTTGATGAGTGACACACCCCTTTAAAACCTACACTACTACCATAGACAGCACACCAGTACTGACCACTGTCCTCCAGTGAGAGGTTAGAGAGGACCAGGGTGGTACGGGACTGAGACACATTGATTCGTCCAATCAAATCTTCAGGAGGTTCTAATCCCCTCACCACCCAGAGATCAGAGTCCAGAATGACACCATCATGTTGATCAGTCTGTCTGTACCACACAACCCCGTCTGACCCAGTGAGACTAGTCACAGCTGAGAACAACCTCCTCTCCCTCTGAGTAGAGCGCTGTAGCGGGGGCACGGTGGGGGCAGACCAGTAGAAGATAACCGTTGAGGCTGAGATTAGGGTCATGATGACGACATTCATAAGCCCCTGTGTGGTTGAGCATCAGAGAGGGGACGACCAGGGAGTAATTTCCCGCCACTCTTCCGTCGAGCATGTATGTCTGCTTCCCTCCGTCAGTGAGGTCACTGGCGTCCTCAGAGAGGTGTTGAGATGGTGATGCTGGGCGGAGGGGTCCATGAGGGGTCTCCCACCCCACCTCTGTCAACTTGGTGTCAGGCAGGAAGCAGGGCAGCACAGCCTCCTCCCCCGGTGAGCCTAGAACATACTCTGGTCTGGTGAACAGGTACAGTATATTGTGTGACTGCCAACACAACGCTGTCCATCCAGGATCAGACAGCGGTAACTATAGTGACGGTCTTTGAAAGTGGAGTTGGTGATGCGGAGGGAGGAGCTGTTGTTGTCAACCACCTGTACTCTGCCTCTTTGGTCCTCCATGAGGGGGTTCAGGGTTCTGCTCTCGTCCAGAAACATTCTCTCCCAGTTCCAGGGGCCCTCCCTCACCCTCAGCCATTGGACGGTCACCTGCTGCTGCCCCCTCACACGGCAGGTCTACTGTCCCTTCAGCAGCCAGGGACATAAGCCTTCTAGTCCAGAAGCCATTGCAGACTGAGAATCTGGCGCTGTGGTTCTGTGACACCCTGCCAGCCTCCCAACACTCCACCCTGTAGAGCCCCGAGTCTGAATGAGTCACATTGAGGATCTGCAGAGAGGTAACTGTCTGATTGTCACTCTTGAATTCAGCTTTTAATCGATCCTTTAAGCCCAATGCACACAGCGTGCGATTTCTGTTGCACGACAACATTCCATAATTTCCATTGTTGTCATGAATGGAATCGAATTTTCGCCGTGCGATTAAAATCGGGGCCGTGTGCATTGGGACGCGATTTTCTCATAGACTTCCATTCAAACTTCAAAATGGAATGTTGTCGTGCAACAGAAATCGCACGCTGTGTGCATTGGGCTTTAGTCTGCAGCCAGCGTATAATTCTCAGGTGACGGGTTAGATGTGTTCCACAACAGCACCAGGGTCTCTTTAGCCACAAACTTGAAGATCACACAGTAATTTCCCCCCAGAGGAGGAGTTTCAAAATAATAGTCTGCACCTTCTGGATAAATGTGGATTATTTCTGGGTCTGTGTGGATGGTGATGATGAGAACAGCCAGTAGAACGCTCAGCTTTGTGGTTGAAGCCATTCAGGCCCAAGACTAGCCTAAAGTCTGTTGGTGGCCGACACTGTGTCTAATACCGTGTGAGCAGTGATGCCCTATGAACACTATGAAAACTGAACGAATGGATATGTCAAACTCTTCCGTTCTCAGAAGTCAGAACAGACTTGAGTTCTCAGGGGTTTGGCTTCTTCTGGCTTCCTTGTTTGTATGTAGTGTCAAAAATGCCAAATGTCAAAGAGATGACTTGGGCAGATAGTGGTTTTGGAATGTAACAAGCATTCTGATAGGCTGATGGCATAGGCCAACAGTGTTAGGAGAGTAGAGTTAGGCAGATATCTACATTTGGCCAAAATATTACTTTTTATTATTATTATTATTATTATTATTAATAATAATAATATAATGTGTGCAGAACGGACACAGTCCTTCAGTGCACGGCGATTTGAGATGGCTGATATGGATGTGAACTATATCATCAGTGGAGCCCCTAGACTTTTGGGGGCCCTAAGCAAACAACATTATGGAGGCCCCTGGTAAGGGTCTTAGGCGGGTGACGATGTGGACATTTTAAAATGTATTTATTTCCCTGAAACTAAAATATAATACGGTTTTACGAAGTTCGCGCATATGCGCGCGCTCGTATGTGTGTAAGTAAAAAAAACAGTCTGAAAGACTAGCATCTCTTTTACAAAGGAGCCCTGGCCAAGACAGCCACAACACAACAATTACATTTGACATAATAAAAAGCACATAAAAACATGCAAAGCACATTACATAAAAACAGTAGAAACAGTAAAAACAGTACATGACCACAGGTACAGTAGCACACCTACACATTGCGACATACTGGACCACAAGTAGCATACAAATTACATGCAACATGGAGCATGTAAATGATGCATGTAAATGCATGTAAATGATGGATCTTATCATGAATCATTTTTAAAGGCTTTAATATCGGCTACATGATGTATTAACTATTTGTATTTTGTACCCAGATGTCAAATAAATACGTAACAAATGAATAGTTAACTTAAAAAAAAAACTGCCCCGCTGAACCAATGAGAAGGACGGGGGGGCGGTGCTTCCCATCGGTCCGGCCTATCAGTGTCCTAGATTTGCCGCTCGCTCCGGGCGGCACATAGAATCCGTTCTATGGATAAAGGTCTCCAGACGTTTGGAGCGAGAGCAAAGCGGAAGTGGAAACGGCTGGCACCGCGAGACTAGCCAGCTATCAATAAACTACAATTCATCAGAGCAATTGCGCGTCATCTCCCTGTCATCAGAATGATCACGCCCCTTTTTGGGTGATAGAAGAGTAGAAGTTTGACTGGCGGTCAATGGGAATTTCTGGTCTTCGCTACTTTAATCCGATAAAATAAGAAAACCGTAGTGCTTTTTAGATATTAGGAGCCCAAATCCGATGGCCAGTTAGGCAAAGTATTATATAGTGTTGTTGCCGATCAATGATCGACGTCGTTATATAGAGAAAATTAATGAAATAGGGGTTGATTTATCAGAGCAGTCATAGGTCATCTCCCTGTCATCTGGGATTTGTAGTTCTTCATTTGATTTGCCGTGTAAATCCCCAGACTGCCCAAATCCGATTGCCAGTCAGGCAAACAATTATATAGTGTCGTTGCCGATCAATGATCGACGTCGTTATATGGAGAACATTTATGAAATAGGCAATGAATGTGTGTCCTTTCAGTCTGCCTCCATGAACCACCCGACCCAAAGGCCTGAGGTGTTGTAGGAGGTATGAATATGATTTAGGGGGTATTTAGTATAACAGGCTAATGGGTTTATTGTGAGTTTACTTTGATTGTTTGTTTATTGCCTAGATCACCGTATTGAGAAGTCATATGGTTATGGGGGGTGATATTGCAAGGTAATTTAAGCACCTGCGCACCTTGCATGGTGGTAGTGGAGAGAGAGGGGAGCGATGTATTTTTGTTGACCGCATTATACGCATATTCTATACGCATAGTTTGTTATTTTTCTGGTTTTGATCGCTTATGGATTATTTTTGTACGTCGCCAACTTTGATTGTTCTATTCAATAAATGCTCTAAAACGTACTTTTCATCTCAGCGGATTGTTTGGTGCGTCATACAATTACCAGCCAGACCCTGGTTGCGTCTCTCAGCGACTTTTTACTTTTGGCTCTATCTATCTATCTCGCTACAGGTGTCATATAACCCTAACCCATATCCTGCCATATAAAAGTACCTTATTGAATCTCCAGGTAATGTATTTCTGACATCCATCACTTTTGCTGTCGTTAAGATACTTTATTTTTCTGTTTTGGTAGTCTGTCCAATGTGACAATTGCCCTCCTCCACCGGCCCTAGTGTTGGATCTAGCTTGCTGTTCATTATTTTCATGATAAAACGTCATAACATCTTCATATACACCATACACTGTGTCAAATACACTGAACAGTAGACATAAGACATGTTCATAAATGTGTATCTTATATGTGTATATGTTTGTGAATATGTGAATATGTTTTCTGTTTTTTTGCACCTTCGGAAGAGCCACTACAATTTCATTGTATAGGCAACTGTACAACAACAATAAAGTATATTCTATTCTATTCTATTCTATACAGGATAAATACTGATTAACAGTAGGCTACTTTGGCAAATGCCCATTGAACAGATTTATTTATTTTCCTATCTTAAGAAAACTAATGTAACACTCCCATCTGGAAAAAAAAAGAATTTGTGAAAAAAAATTGTGAAAAAAAAAATTTGTGAAAAAAATTTTGGAGGCCCTTTTTGTTTGGTGGCCCCAAGCAATTGCCTTGGTTGCCTCTATGGACGGGGCGCCTCTGTATATCATTGCTGTGCTAATCATTCTGTGTGTGTGTGGTTGTGTGTGTGTGAGTGTGTGTGTGTGTGTGTGTGTGTGTGTGTGTGTGTGTGTGTGTGTGTGTGTATTTGTGTGTGTGTGTGTGTGTGTGTGTGTGTGTGTGTATTTGTGTGTGTGTGTGGTTGTGTGTATTTGTGTGTGTGTGTGTATTTGTGTGTGTGTGGTTGGGTGTGTCTGTGTGTATTTGTGTGTGTGTGTGTGTGTGTGTGTGTGTGTGTGTGTGTGTGTGTGTGGTTGTGTGTGTGTGTGTGTGTGTGTGTGTGTGTGTGTAGAGAGACACCTACCCCAGACCCCCCCCCCCCCCCCCCCCCACCCTGACTTACTTAAGTGTGAAAACCCCACCCTGATCAGGATGTTTGTGTGTCTATAACTTCCTGTCTGAGATATCATCTCACGTTGCCTTGGCAACACGTCTCTACGACAGACACCCAGAGCAGTTTGAATATATATATGTGTCTATTCTTGCCATTTTTATTTCTATCTTTCTATTTTTATTTTTGTCTTACTATCCTTCTTTTTCTGTATTTATGTTAATGCTGTATGTAAAGCACTTTGAAGTGCCCCTGTTGTATGAAATGTGCTACACAAATAAACTTGCTTTTCCTTGCCTTGAACTCTCTACCATCACGCCTCTTCATTATCAACAAAACAACGTTTCGTCTCCAGAATGATCCAACTTAGTTTTCTCCCCCAGAGATTTTCCAAGTGATCTGCAGTTTGAGCAACAAAGTAAAAACAAAAAAATTGCAATCAGATTGTCAATCCGTTGAACCTCAGACCTCAGCTGAGAGGAACATGTGACTTCCCTACCACTTCCATGGGCTTACACTGCAAAAAGTAAATCTTTTTAGAAGATTAAAAGATTAAATATGATATCTTTATATATCTTAAACCAAGGTGATATATGCTTGTTTTTTGTCGGACTACACTAATTCTAAGATATATTTTTACTTGTTTTAAGAAAATATTGGCAAGTGTTTTGTGTCAAATGATATTATATAATAGAGAATTGTCCTTATTTTAAGTAATATTAGCTCATTTTATTGCTTTTTTTTCTTGTTTTTGAGAACTGATTTTTGCAGTGTACTTTTAGTGTACTGTTACTGTATACAGAGGATGAGAGTATATTAGTTACCCTCATATAGGCTGTTTTTTTTATCCTTCTTCTAAAGGTCAACATTGACACTGTAACATCATCTAGAGAACATTAGGTACACTGCAAAAATCAGCTCTCAAAAACAAGAAAAGAAAAGCAATAAAATGAGCTAATATTACTTCAAATAAGGACAATTCTCTATTATATTATATAATTTGACACAAAACACTTGCCAAGATTTTCTTAAAACAAGTCAAATACATCTTAGAATTAGTGTAGTCCGACAAAAAACAAGCATATATCGCCTAGGTTTAAGATATTTTATCTTTTAATCTTCTAAAAAGATTTACTTTTTGCAGTGTAAGCCCATGGAAGTGGTAGGGAAGTCACATGTTCCTCTCAGCTGAGGTTTGTCTGTCAGTGCTACCTGTCTGTCTGTCTGTCTGTCTGTCTGTCAGTGCTGCCTGTCTGTGTGTCAGTGCTCTGCCTGTCTGTGTGTCAGTGCTGCCTGTCTGTGTGTCAGTGCTGCCTGTCTGTCTGTCAGTGCTCTGCCTGTCTGTGTGTCAGTGCTCTGCCTGTCTGTGTCAGTGGTCTGCCTGTCTGTCTGTCAGTGTTGCCTGTCTGTGTGTCTGTGCCTGTCTGTGTGTCAGTGCTGCCTTTCTGCCTGTCTGTGTGTCAGTGCTCTGCCTGTCTGTGTGTCTGTGCTCTGCCTGTCTGTGTGTCAGTGCTCTGCCTGTCTGTCTGTCAGTGCTGCCTGTCTGTGTGTCTGTGCCTGTCTGTGTGTCAGTGCTGCCTTTCTGCCTGTCTGTGTGTCAGTGCTCTGCCTGTCTGTGTGTCAGTGCTCTGCCTGTCTGTCTGTCAGTGGTATCCATTTCCTGGTGTACTCTCTCAGGCTCAGTCTTGTAAACCAGCAGCAGACAGAGAAGCAGTGCAGTGGACAGGGGGCTGGAGGGTTCAAGGTCATGGCATTTAACAGACAGAGACAAAAGGCTAATCCGTCCGCTTTCCTCTCGCCTCACATTGCCAGCCATGTCAGTCAGACCCAGGGAGCGACAGGGTAATACTGTATATGGATTTATGCTAATCAACACCTCATTGTTAGAATCACTACCCTTGCTGTGGCTAAGGGGACAGACAACATGACTGACTTAATGACAGGGTTCCTACAAGTTTCAACAAGTCGAATTTAAGACCTTTTTAGACTTTTTTTAGACATCTTTGGATATCATTTTTTTACCTATTCGCGACACCATATGATAGCTTTTTGTCATCTTGCCGTAGCTTCGTTCGCCAATCATTTCTCCTGGGGGCAGCGAATTGGCATTGTTTTGGGTTCCAGCTTGATTAATTTCTGCGTAAATAGATGTGGTCGGACTGATTTCCTTGCAGGACAAGCTAATCAAATTTTTAATACCTAGCACCTAATTTTTTAGACATAATAACTGGAACTTAAGACCCTTTTAGGCCTTATACATCGGATTGCTGGATTTTAGACTTTACGGCTTTTTAAGACCAGCGCGAGAACCCTGAATGAAAATGTAGCAATACCAACCTAGGACAGAGCATAGGCTACTGTGATGCTGCAACCACTAGGATGGGATTTTTAACACTAGGGGCCTCATTTATAGAACGTGCTTAGATCACTTACCCGTGTCGTATGTAGAAAACCACATCAACGTAGTGATTTATACAATTTCAACGTGAGTCAATTTGACCGTGGAAACGATCGTAGCTCTACGTCGAGTATTCATTTGCTTACCTACTGGTTATGCGGAGTTATTACAGGCATGTGAGCCGCACTGGAAAAACGTTGCCTACTGTAATTCATGCGAAGTTTAAGTGGCTCGTAATCGTAATAAAATTAACGATGTTGTTATCTGCCGAGAAAATGAGTTTAATTCAAGATTTAAAGGGAACTGATGTTTATGATTGAATTTCAGTCTTCCTTTATATCCCTCCGGAGCTGTCTATCTCCCCTTCAACATGCCTAGTGCCTTCCACAACGGACCTTGCCCGGCCACGCGCTAAATTATACTGGAGTTTCTCCGGTGTCTGGGAGTTCGCAAAGGGAGTTCGCAATCATGTTTTCAATGTCACCTGATAAGAATAAGACCATTATATTATTACAGTATAAGCAGCACTCGAGTTGAGGCGGGATGAAAACAGTCAAAATCGTCCCCCTTCTAAAACTGCCCTCCTCTCTTTCCATACGTTATGTCATTTATCAATGAACGTGGTATTACTGCTATTTCAAGGTGCGAGGGGGCACGCACACATGCAATGACATTTTTACTGACGCTGAGGGGATGCTGAAATTGTCCTCATATGATAAAATCCACCATCCCCCCTGATTTTCTTTTACAACTTGAGTAGCCTACTGTACAATCATTTGCCTGGTTAGTTGTCATGATCAAACGTTACAAACGCAACTTACCGAGAAGCCACTCTTCTCTGCCCTCTCCCGCTTCCAGACGAACGCCTACCCTATATTATAGCACTTGTCTTAATTCAGCCGCTATAATTGAGCCTCTATCACAGGGCGTTAATACAAACCTCATTCACCTGCGTTCAATTCCAAGTATATTTGGTATTTATAGAAGGAAGCACGTAAGCAAATTTAAACCATCTCAGCCCGTTTTATAAATAATGCTTACGTCCGTTTAGAAAAATGTGCTTACGTGAAAGTCAAAGATGACGTTCAAGTACTTTTTTATAAATGAGGCCCTAGGACAGCCATGCCTATTTTACCTACTAGTAGAGCCGCCTTGGGGGTCAAATAGACCCCCTTTTTAGAATGTGAATCTGCTATTTACACACAGAGGGTCATCACTAGAGGGCGCTTCTTTTTTTAGCCTGCCTCCTACACCGAAAAACTGCAAAACAGCTTTATACTATCTTATCCTGAAGTGATTTGGAAAATGTAAGGATACTGGGTGTTAGAACGCACATATCTAGGAGAAGTCATGAAAGGAGGGTCCTGAAATTTGATCGAGTGCAAAGATAGACATTTCTTTTTACTCACAGGGGTCACTGTGACCCCTCACGGCTCTTCTAGAGTTACACACAAGCACATCCACACGAGTAAACACACAAGCACATAGACATCCACACGAGTAACACACAAGCACATAGACATCCACACGCAACAACACACAAGCACATAGACATCCACATGAGTAACACATAGGGCCCTATTATGCACTTCATCAATAAGACGAGGCGGTAGATCTAAACTTAAGACGTGGAGGCGTGGTCAAGGCCACTTTGCTATTATGCGTGCGGTAGTGGGCGCCTAAAACCCGGCGCTAAGCAAAGAAATTAGTCATGGGTGTGTTTTGGGCGTCTTCTCAATCAACCCAATCAGCGTGCCAGGTGCCATTCCCTTTAAGAACCGGCTGCGTTGAGTCATTAGCGCTATGCTATTATGGAAGTCCTAAGAAGGAGGTCAGCGCGCTTCTCTGCAGAAGAAAGTAACAAGCTCGTGCATGTCAAGGCTCGTCAGTTCGCAATCTTATCTCGAGCTTACTCGTTTTCTGTGCAAGGGAACCTTATACTCAAATTCGTTAAAGGAAAGAACAGGTCAGCTGGTTTAAGTTCAACTGCAGACAGGGAGATGGAAGGGAGACAGTCACCTGGCAACATGGAACAACTGTGTGATATAGTATTCAGAATAAACGCAGCAATCATTATTTTCTGAATAAACACGGCAATACCTCCGCTTGTGAGTTGAAAAGTATTACAGAGGGGTCGCTGGAAGACTGCAGGAATGACAGATGTTGATGTCATTATATTACACACGGCATGCTCGTACTGTATGTGCACAGTATGCGGAGGCAACATACTGTACAGCGCTGGCCTCTCCCTTCTGAAATAAAGCATTTATACTGTGACCGTAATTGACGTCTTGCCGTGGAGCCACGTGCGTGTTCATGTGTGCCCACATGCATGCGCAAACCGCGGAGGCGCGCTCGTGTTTCAAAACGTGCATGAAGTCTAAACTTAAGAAATTTTCAAACCACTTCTTAGAGCTAGGAGAAAAGTCAGATCGCATAATAGCAGCGGCGCCTAGTGCACTTCATTAACATAGACACTACCACAATGAGCAATATATGCACGGGAGTTTTACGTCTTATGTGTGGGCGCCTATCGACACCTGCATAATAGCAGTAGCGCGTATGAAGCGCATAATAAGGGTGGCGGTAGGTCTTAACCTGGCGGTGCGTCTTAATTAAGACTTAAGATGGCAAGTTAAGAAGTGCATAATAGGGCCCACAAGCACTTAGACATCCACACGAGTAACACACAAGCACATAGACATCCACACGAGTAACACACAAGCACATAGACATCCACACGAGTAACACACAAGCACATAGACATCCACACGAGTAACACACAAGCACATAGACATCCACACGAGTAACACACAAGCACATAGACATCCACACTAGTAACACACAAGCACATAGACATCCACACGAGTAACACACAAGCACATAGACATCCACACGAGTAACACACAAGCACATAGACATCCACACTAGTAACACACAAGCACATAGACATCCACACGCAACAACACAGGAGCACTGCTATGTTTGTAGAGTGTCTTTCCCGTCACAGAGGTTGTACATTGTTTCCCTTTTTTAAATGTATCTTTATTGTATTTTATCTTTACCTTTTCTTTTTACTGTTTTCCACTGCTTTTATATTCATTCTATGCTTGTATATGTTTTTATATTCACTTTATGTTCTTATCCCTGTTGTAAAGCACTTTGAGCTGCATTTCTTGTATGAAAGGTGCTGTATAAATAAAGCTTTACTTACTTACTTACAGATGTGTCCCTAGAGACCACCCTTTCCAACAATACTTAACGTGCCACAAACCATTGAAGACCAATGCTGCTTTCAAGCTTGGCAGATTTCAACGCTTCCATTCCCTTGTGTAAGAATATTTAGGAGCTTTTTATTGTTATTAAGCCGAAGGTCTGCATAGCGTTTAGTTTTCTCTTCTTACTGCATTATGTTTAAAGTTAAAAAAAAAAGTTTGCTCTGTCTTTTTGCACAATTCCACTTTTTCAAAATCATACTATACATCATGTTGGATTTTCAAACAGAAGTTGTAGTTTCTCGTCAGAATAAAAGGATGTGTATTGCCCCTGGAAAAATACACAATTGCTGGCATAGTTCAGTGGTTCGGTGAAAGCTGCTGTCAAATTGCTTCAATGAGACAGTTTTCTAAACGGCCCAGCAGACAGCAGCAGCTTATGTGGATGGGGAATATGACTTTCCTTCTCTGTCTTCTCTCTCTTTGGCTGAAACTGCACCTTCAATAGGCCTGTATCTAGTCAGCCTGTATCTAGTCAGCCTGTATCTAGTCAGCCTGTATCTAGTCAGCCTGTGTCTGGTCAGCCTGTGTCTGGTCAGCCTGTATCTAGTCAGCCTGTATCTAGTCAGCCTGTGTCTAGTCAGCCTGTGTCTAGTCAGCCTGTATCTAGTCAGCCTGTGTCTAGTCAGCCTGTATCTAGTCAGCCTGTGTCTGGTCAGCCTGTGTCTGGTCAGCCTGTGTCTAGTCAGCCTGTGTCTGGTCAGCCTGTATCTAGTCAGCCTGTGTCTGGTCAGCCTGTGTCTAGTCAGCCTGTGTCTGGTCAGCCTGTGTCTAGTCAGCCTGTGTCTGGTCAGCCTGTATCTAGTCAGCCTGTATCTAGTCAGCCTGTGTCTGGTCAGCCTGTGTCTAGTCAGCCTGTGTCTGGTCAGCCTGTGTCTAGTCAGCCTGTGTCTAGTCAGCCTGTATCTAGTCAGTCTGTGTCTAGTCAGCCTGTGTCTGGTCAGCCTGTGTCTAGTCAGCCTGTATCTAGTCAGTCTGTGTCTGGTCAGCCTGTGTCTGGTCAGCCTGTGTCTAGTCAGCCTGTGTCTGGTCAGCCTGTGTCTGGTCAGCCTGTGTCTAGTCAGCCTGTGTCTGGTCAGCCTGTGTCTAGTCAGCCTGTATCTAGTCAGTCTGTGTCTAGTCAGCCTGTGTCTGGTCAGCCTGTGTCTAGTCAGCCTGTGTCTAGTCAGCCTGTGTCTAGTCAGCCTGTGTCTGGTCAGCCTGTATCTAGTCAGCCTGTGTCTGGTCAGCCTGTGTCTAGTCAGCCTGTGTCTAGTCAGCCTGTGTCTGGTCAGCCTGTGTCTGGTCAGCCTGTATCTAGTCAGCCTGTATCTAGTCAGCCTGTATCTAGTCAGCCTGTATCTAGTCAGCATGTATCTAGTCAGCCTGTATCTAGTCAGCCTGTGTCTAGTCAGCCTGTGTCTAGTCAGCCTGTGTCTAGTCAGCCTGTGTCTAGTCAGCCTGTGTCCAGTCAGCACATTTCACGGTAGTGGTGGTCTAGTGGATAGTGAGTTGGATTGGTGACCACAAGGTTGTGAGTTCAAATCCCATCTGAATCATCACCACTAGTGTGTCCTTGAGTAAGGCACTCAGCCCTCAGGGCCTCTAGGGGGAATGTCCCTGTAATCGTTGGTTTTTTTATTTTATTTTTAATTAATAGACACTAATAGACACTGGAGCAAGGGGGGCAGTCGAAGTCTTAGGTGGCATAGATGTCCTCTGTACAAGACAGTAGGACTCAGATAAATTGCATAAACAGTGCTTGACCTAGAAGTAAGTAAGTAAGTAAGTAAAACTTTATTTATATAGCGCCCTTCACAGCACGGATGCACAGGGTGCTTTACATCACAAATAAGGGATAGAATGGGTGAAAAGAAAAGCGCAAACAAACATCATCAAAGGAGATTAAAAACAAAACAAAACCCCCCCAGAGGAACACCCCAAAGGGACAACGTAAACAGAACATAAACAGGAACATAAGATAGCTATAGGTGACTACCGGCATACCTAAACAGGTGAGTCTTTAGTTGGCGTTTAAAAGCGAGTTCTGAGGGAGCGGCTCTCAGGTCAGGGGGGAGGGTCGTTCCAGAGTCTCTCAGGTCAGGGAGGAGGGCGTTCCAGAGTCTCAGACTCAAAAAATACAAAATGTAAACATGCCGGATTGTAGCAGAAATGCTCATTTACACCCGTAGTCCCTAAGCAGGAGACAGCAAACATCGTTCAAATAATTAGCCTGCTTAAGGTAGAAGCATTGTGACAATCAATAATAAAAGCAGGAAACAAGTTACATAAACACATGTTTAGATTTTCTGATAAATCTGATTAAAAATGATCACAGTTCTCTCTATTCTCCTTGATACTGACCTTAGCAGAGGCACTTAGGTCATGTTCTCACATGAAAGTCTGAATCATGACCAGGAGCAAGTGGATGAGTTCGCCACATTGTTGCATAAATTATTTCTCTGATTTGCGTTCTCACAGCCCTTTATGTAAACAAAGTAACATACACAATCGAAGCAACAGACGTGGTAGTTGATTGGTCAGAAAAATTGAAAATTGCCCGTTCGTCCCACTCTTATCCAGATCAACACGCATGTGCTGTTGTTTTCCTATGGACAGCCTCGATGCGTCGTTTCTAACCAGAGCGAAACCACCCTTCAAGCGGAGCATCCGTCGGTTGTTTGCTCCGGGAGCGACTTCGAATGCGCGTTGTCACAGCTCCAAACGACGCAGAGCAAAGCGGATTTTATCCTAAACTCTGATTCCAAGTGAAGCAAATGTTCTAGCGAGAACACACCCTAATGCTCTAGTGAGAACACACCCTAATGCTCTAGTGAGAACACACCCTAATGCTCTAGTGAGAACACACCCTAATTTTCTAGTGAGAACACACCCTAATGCTCTAGTAAGAACACACCCTAATGCTCTAGTGAGAACACACCCTAACTGTACCCTCAGACAAACAAGGCAAGTAGTGTAAAGACAGGTGTGTCTGTGGCTCTGCTACGACACACAGACCACCGGCCTCTGGGAACATCTGGTGAAGAAACGGTCAGCGTTCCCTTCCCATGCTGGTCTTAAAAAGCCTTGAAGTCTAAAATCCAGCAATCCAATTTCCAAATCCAACAAAAGGCCTAAAAAGGTCTCACATTTCAGTTATCCGGTCTAAAAATGAGGTACTAGGTCTTAAAAATGAGATCCTGCAAGGAAATCAGTCCGACCACATCTATTTACGTGGAAATTAATCAAGCAAACCAAAAAATGCCAATTCGCTTCCTTTTTTGTCTGTATGGCAGTGAAATCCCTAATTTCATCACCTCGAGGATGACAAAAATCATATGGTGTCGCGATAGGTCTAAAATTATATTCAAGTATCCGTATACTTAAAACGGTCTTAAAAAGGTCCTAAATTTGATGTGTTGAAACTTGTCGGAACCCTGAATGGTTGAGCTGAAGCTTCCATGTACCGCTGAGGCCCTCTTGGGAAGGCTTGAAACCGAGGCATTGTCTGAGAAAGGAGTTGAAGTGAAGCTTGTCTGCGGTTATTTGTGCATCTACAAAGGCTGCCTTTGTCTGGAAATGCTAATCCGAGATTAACTACAAGGGCCAAGCAGGGTACACGGAGCCTCAGAAGAGTCTGTCTTAATCACACACCCTCTAAAGAGTCTTAATCACACATCCTCTAAAGAGCCGTAATCATACACACTTGCTCTGACGGGCGGGGACATCGTAGAACCGAACCAGTCAGAACACGCTGAACCATTTACATTTACATTTACATGTTTGGCATTTAGCAGACGGCGTATTCCAAAGCGATTTACAATCGATACATTTGACTAAGAAAGTGAATCATCAATCCACCAGGCATATCAGGAAGAGTAATCTAGCTCAGGCCAGGGGCCATTGGCAGTCTCCATGATAGAAGGAAAACTTTTTTTATATATAGACACTGGAGAACAGAGAGACAGTACAAGGGGGGCAGTAGAAGTCATAGGGGACACAGTAAAGGGGAAAAGCGGTTGTCTCAGGAGACACAGTGCTGGGGGGTAGTGGATGTCTCAGGAGGTGTAACCTGAAGAGATTGAGGTCTTCAGTCTCCGACGGAAGATGGGTAGTGACTCTGCAGTTCTGACAGCCGTGGGAAGCTCATTCCACCAGCGAGGAGCCAGTGTCCACACAAGACAACTAGACAAAGTCTGTAAAGATAATCCACCAATGCCATTTGACTAAGACAAGTACATCGTCCGTTGGGATGGAGGAGGCTACTAAAACCCACATTCTTGTGCCAGTTCTCCAGCACAGTGCAGTAGTCACTGGATCTGTTAGCAGTGACTAGTGACTTCCATGGTGTTATACAGGACAGGATATCCCTCGTTGGAAAAACATCTGACTAGTGACTTGAAGGTGCTTCTTGAAGGCAACGTAATATGAAATATTATTTCTATACAGGTTGTACTTGCTCTGGGTCAAATGCATATTAGATCACAGCATGAACAAAAGTTCTACATTAACACTAGAACAGCCGTGTCTATTGTACCTACTATAAGAGTCGCCTCGGGGGTCAAATTACCATAGTCTTTACAATGGGAAGCTGCTACTTACACACAATGACCACTAGTTGGCCGCCTTGTAAATTAGCCTGCCTCCTACACAGAAAAACTGCAAAATAGCTTCATACTAGCTTATCCTGATGTGATTTTTTTTTTATGTAAGGATACTGGGTGGTAGAACGCACATATCTAGGAAAAGTCATGAAAGGAGTATCCTGAAATTTGGGTCCTGAAATTTGGTTGAGTGTCAAATGACCAGGCTGTTCTAGTGATGTGCAACATGTACAGAGCTGTGCATAAAGGATGACCACACATCGCTCCCCTCTTTCCACTCTTCTGCACAGAGAGTGGCAGACCTGGGACAGATCCATTCCATCATTGATAACAAATGGTAAATGGTAAATGGACTGCGCTTACTGTATATAGCGCCTTTTTTACTGCTCCAAAGCGCTTTAAAACTGCCTCTCATTCACCCATTCACACACACATTCACACACCAATGGTGGCAAGCTGCCATGCAAGGCGCTGGCCCGCTCACTGGGAGAATTTTGGGGTTCAGGGTCTTGCCCAAGGACACTTCGACATGTGGCCAGCCGGGGCTCGAACCACCGATCTGCCAACCTTGTGATCATTAGACGGCGACTCTACCTCCTGCGCCACAGCCACCCCTAAACACGTATTAATAACACGTATTGCCTCTCCCACAACACTTTAGCATTCCTGCCAAGTGAAAGAATAACATTAAGTAAGTAAGTAAAGCTTTAGCACCTTTCATACAAGAAATGCAGCTCAAAGTGCTTTACAACAGGAATAAGAACATAAAGTGAATATAACAACATATATAAAAACATATACAAGCATAGAATTAATATAAAAGCAGGGGAAAACAGTAAAAAGAAAAGGTAAAGATACATTTAAAAAAGGGAAACAATGTACAACCTCTGCTCGTTAATCTAACTTTCCATATCCCTTTCATCTCCCTACCTTACACAGTCTTTCTGTACTTCTCACTGGCATTCCACCAGCACCACAAATATCAGTTTTTGGAAAAGGTCTGTCTCAGTCTCTGTGTACTTTCTCAGTCTCTGTGGATGCTCTCAGTCTCTGTGTACGTTCTCAGTCTCTGTGTACGTTCTCAGTCTCTGTGTACGTTCTCAGTCTCTGTATACGTTCTCAGTCTCTGTGTACGTTCTCAGTCTCTGTGGACGTTCTCAGTCTCTGCTGGACCTTGCACCAAAAATCCAACTACTCAGTATCAACATTACAGTTTCTTTCTTTTGCACAATGCAAACATGATTCACTTACCTAGACAAATGTGTTTGTTGTAAGTCGGTTTGGATAAAGGTGTCTGCTAAATGCCAAAAATGTACATGTGAATGTAATGCAATGTTATATAACTGGATTCTAATCAATAGATTTCCTACTGAACATGCATTTTGACAGCATAATCATACTGTATATATGTAGTTCCTTTGATCAATGCCTTTCAAAAATGTTTTCATTCAGTTGTCTTCATAGCAATTGGCTGTACTGTAATATTAACATAATATTGTTAGCCTCATAGCATAATTGCCTACGTCATGCTTCGCTTGTGGTCAGTCGAGCCATCTTTGTATGTAGTGTCAAGAATGCCTAAGATGTCAAAGAGATTACTTGGGCAGATAGTGATTTTGGAATGTAACAACAAGCATTCTGATAGGCTGATGTCATAGAGGCAATACTGCACAGTGAATCAGCAGTGTTAGGAGAGTAGAGTTAGGCAGATATCTAAATTTGGCCAAAATATTACTTAGGCAATTACGCTATGAGGCTAACGATGTGGAACAAATGAAGGAAGCTATAACAAAGCCTTATGAGCACACAGGTGACTCTATAACAAAGCCTTATGAGCACACAGGTAAGTAAGTAAGTAAGTAACGCTTTATTTATATAACACCTTTCATACAAGAAATGCAGCTCAAAGTGCTTTACAACAGGAATAAGAACATCAAGTGAATAAAAAACATATATAAAAACATATACATGCATAGAATGAATATAAAAGCAGGAGAAAACAGTAAGAAGAAAAGGTAAAGGTCTAACTTTCCATATCCCTTTCATCTCCCTACCTTACACTGTCTTTCTGTACTTCCCATTGGCTTTCCACCAGCACCACTTTACGATGAGAACACATTACCCAAGTTCTGAACGATAGACCACTAGACCACTATAGACTTTATCAATAGACCACTATAGACTTCATCAATAGACCACTATAGACTTTATCAAAAGACCACTATAGACGTTATCAATAGACCACTATAGACTTGGCATACAAAGCACCAATTATCAGTTTATTTCCTTTGCACACCTCTTTCAACTAGTCAGTCTGTGTATGTGAATATAAGAGCAGGGGAAAACAGTAAAAAGTAAAGGTAAAGAAAATACAAAAAAAGGGCTAGTTGATAAAACATTTAAAGTGCAGTAGCTGGCAAATGAGCAGTGGGCAGGTGCAGATAAGCTAGTTGAATGCTATATTGAAGAAGTGCGTTTTTAGCTTTCTTTTAAAAATATTTAGTGAGCTGGCTTCCCTGATCTCTAAAGGTAATGTGTTCCAAAGCTTTGGGGCATAGTTGGCAAAGGCTGCGCTCCCGATCTTCTTCTGACTGTTGCTGGGAACCTCTAATAAACCTGCGATAGATGATCTTAGTGTTCTTGAGGGTACATAATTGGCAAGGGAATTAGCAATGTACTTTGGGCCTCGCCCATTAAGGGCTTTGTATATAAGGAGGAGGACCTTAAAATCAACCCTACATGTTACTGGCAGCCAGTGCAGAGTAGCTAGGACCGGAGTAATGTGCTCTCTCCTCTTGGTTCTAGTTAGAAGTTGAGCTGCAGAGTTTTGAATGAGCTGAAGTCTTGCAGTAGTTTTTTTAGGAAGGCCAGTAAAAAGTGCGTTACAGTAATCGAGCCGGCTTGAGACAAAGGCATGAATCAGTTTTTCAGCATCTTTTTGGTTTATAAGTGGTCTTACTTTAGCAATGTTTCTAAGGTGAAAGAATTATGTTTTCGTCACTTTGTTAATATGGGACTTGAAGCTTAGGTCTGAGTCGAAAATAACACCTAGACTTGTACGGTTTAATCCATGATGTCAGTTTCCCCAGATTATTAAGCAGCATAAGCAGCATATCCCTCTTTGCTTTAGGGTCGATCAGTAGGACTTCAGTTTTGTCCTCGTTTAGCTTCAGGAAGTTATTGCTCATACATTTATTTATTGCTAGAAGACAGTTCGTAATAGAGTCTATAGCTGAAGTATCTTTTTGGTTCAGCAGAAATGTACAGTTGCGTGTCATCGGCATAGCTGTGGAAACTTACTTTGTGCTCTCTAATGATGTCCCCGAGTGGTAACATGTATAGTGAGAATAGTAGTGGACCAAGGCAGCTCCCTTGTGCGACTCTGAAGTCGCTGTCATATTTCTCAGACACATGATCTCCAAGCTTGACATAGAACTTTCTCCCTGTAATGAATGTTCTGAACCAATTTAACATGCTGCCAGAAAGACCAACTAACTCTTCAAGACGATTGATTAGGATATCATGGTCGATCGTATCGAACGCTGCACTTAGATCTAATAGGACGAGAATTGAGACCTTATTAGCATCAGAGTTTAGTCTGAGATTACTCACTATTTTAGTAAGAGCAGTTTCAGTGCTGTGATATGTTCTAAAACCTGATTGAAATTCCTCCATGACATTCTTTTCTTTGAGAAAGGAGTTTATTTGTAGTGAAACTTCCTTCTCAAGTATCTTACTAATGAATGTAAGGTTGGATATCGGTCTGTAGTTTTTCAGTGCATCGGCGTCGAGGTTGGGTTTCTTTAATAGCGGTCTTACAACAGCTGTTTTGTAGGCATGCCTGTTTGAAGTGACGTATTTATGATCTTCAGCACATGATTTGAGACACTATCAAACACCCGCTTGAAGAATGCTGTTGGTATAGGGTCAAGGCAGGAGGTGGAGGAATTAGATTTAGAGACAGTGTTACAGAGGTCCAGTAGTGTAATACAGGTGAATTCACTCATAGTTGCTGCTTTTGTTTTCCTGAGGTCGACTATGTTTGCGTCAGGGGTGATGCTGGCTCTAATAGATGTTATTTTAAATTAAAGAACAGTGCAAGCTCTTCACATTTTGTTGCTGACGGCTGTGGAGGGGGGGGGGGGGGGGGGCAGTGTTGAAGAGCTTGTCAATAGTAGAGAAAAACACTCTGAGTTACTAGCGTTTTCTGTAATAATCATGGAGAAGTAATCCTTTCTAGCAAGGCGTATTGTTTTGTTGTAGGCAGTCATCGTGTCTTTGTAAATATCACAGTGAACTGTGAGCCTAGTCTTCCTCCATTTTCTTTCAGCTGCCCGACATTTCCTCTTGCCGTCATTAACACTGGTATTGCTCAACCAAGGGGAGATTCTATCAGTTGCCCGCTTCCTAACCTTTAGGGGTGCAGCAATATCTAATGTAGTTGATAGTGTACTGTGTAAATGTAGGGCCATCTCATGTAAAGAGTATTCGTCACTGCATGGCTCAATTGATCTCATAGGGTTAGATGTTAGATGTTTTATGTTAGAAAACTGTGTTTCAGCATTGGTGTCTAAGAGTCTTTTTTGAACTACCGTTTGTATTCTAGTCTTTGTTAAGATTAACTTAGTATAAAAAAACACACAGTAATGGTCAGAGATAGCAGGCATTTCATGTACTGATACATTATCAATGTTCAGCCCTGTTGTTATTACCAAGTCCAGGGTGTTGCCATGTTGATGCGTAGCATGGTGTATGTGTTGTGTAAGTCCAAAACTGTCCAGTAGGTTCAAGAGCTCTATGCTTTTGGGGTCATCCTTCTTATTAATATGAATGTTCAAATCTCCATTCAAGATTAATCTATCAAATCTAGTGACGACAATTGAGATCAGTTCTGAAAATTCTTGCAGGAATACTGATAATGAGCATCTTGGTGGTCGATATACTGTAATGATAAGGACTGATATTTCTGCTTTGAGCTCAAGAGCATAATATTCGAATGATGTGACTTCACCCAGGTCAATGTCCTTGAAAACAAGTTAAGTTGAATAAATAGCTGCAATGCCTCCTCCTTTCTTGTTTTGTCTAATTGACTGCTGAGTGCTGGTAATTATAGTTTGGGGGGCAAGTTTCTATTATGGTCCCTAAACCTTCGGTATTGGTTAACCATGTCTCGACTAAAAATATACAATCTAGCTTATTCTTGGTTATCAGGTTTGGGTGTGCGAATTTTGGGGGTAGCTAGATTCAGGATACAGGATGAGATGAATGCAGAGACCTGTGCATGCGTCCCCTCTGAGGGGGATGAAAGCATGAGGCTTCAAGGGAGGGGGAAGTGGAAGGGTGGGCTAGGGTAGGGGCGAGGTGGCGTGTCGTGGAGGGTTGTGAAGGGGGCAGGTGGAGTATCCCAAAGAGGGGTAGAGGCCTGGGGGTTTGTGGGTGGGGGGTTGGGAGTCGCTGGAACTGACACCTCTGCTAGTTGAACAGCAGAGGCAGGGTCCAGCGCTGTGAGGGTGGGAGAGGCCTTCTCCTTGAGGTCCCTGTCTTGTGGTGCATCAGCTGTTGACCTGTCCTTGTGGCTGGGGAGACCGGCATCTGTGGCTGAGTCGTTTGATTGTGGCCTGTCCTTGTTCTTATCTACTGTTGGGTGGTTGATGGAGTAAAGTAGGTTAGAGGTGAACAGCGCGTCTCCGGCTCTGTTGAGTCGATTCTTGCTGAAGAGGTCTCTGCTTTCCCAAAATAGATTGAAATTGTCAATATAGTTTACTTCATGCAGGTGACAAGTAGTTGATAGCCATGTGCTTATTCCGAGTAGCCTGCTGAATCTGTTAACTCTCCGTCCATTTGAAGGCAGGGGACCACTAATGTATGATTCAACATTCAAGGATCTTAACATCTTTAGGAGTTTCAGTATTTCTGATTGCTGTTTGGCTATGTCATTGGTTCCAACATGTAGAATAATCTTGTTCACATCTTCATGGGCAGACAGGATTTCTGGGATTTTTTGTGTTATGTTATAAACCATCTCATCAGGGAAGCAGTATGCTTTTATGTTCCTCTTACTGCCGATATTGATATGCTTTACAGCAGAGTCACCAATAATTAAAGTTGCTATTGGTCTTGTCGCATCATTACCTTGGTGCTGCTTAAGCCTGGTAGCTGGCTTGAAGGTGGGCCCTGAACTAGCATTGTTAGCTTGTGCTGTAGCATCATTAGCTTGCAGCCCCTTTAATCCAGGCTCATACAGTAGCTGTTGGGTAGTCAGTGACGGCCAGGCGGTCGCGGTACTAATCTCAGGTTGAGAGTCACTGTCTGCGGGAAGCAGAGTCAAGGGCGCCGGCTTTCAGAGGGAAGGTATCGTTTTCAGTGGGCCGGGTGCTACTCACGTTAGCAATCTGACTCGGTGCCACTCGGTTCGCAGAGTCCTTCAGTTTAAATATCTTTGTTTCAAGTACTGCAATCTTCTGTAGATATCCGCTGCAGCCTCTGCAAGGCGACATGTCCGCACAGAGAGGATATTCTGCCCGGTGTCCGAGAGACAAACAGTGTACTGGTGACTCCTTGATTAGGCTATTGCTTGTACACGCCGGTGCTCCAGGTGTGGGAAAATTGTAGAGAGCGAGAAAGCAAAATAAGCAAAAGAGGATATAAAAGAATGTAGTAAAAGCTATATAAAAAACGTAAAATAAAGAAATAAAATAAGTTAAAACTATAAAAAAAGAAGCAAGAAAAAAGGAGAGGAGAGGAGCGAGGGAGAAGCACGTCTAATCTTCTCAGAAGCAGGAAGCAAAGAAACGAAGCTGAACAGGTGACTCTATAACAAAGCCTTATGAGCACACAGGTGACTCTGCTCTGATCGTACAGGCTCTGTGAAGACTGTGAAGGCCCGACACTCACACAGCTTTTTCCCCACGGCCATCCGGCTCCTAAATGCTGCTGGTGTCCCCCCTCCCCCTGACCTGACCCCCATCTATCTACCCTCCCTCCACACCCACTCAGGCCTCTTTCACACCGGCAGTTCCGAACGCCGGTTCGCGTTCGTGTGCCGAAACCTCCGAACGTTGGCGCTGTCTGGCGAACGAGCCCGCGTTCATACCAGTGTATCGTTCGCCAGACATCGCCAAAGTTCGGAGGTTTCGGCACGCGAACGCGAACCGGCGTTTGGAACTGCCGGTGTGTAAGCCCTGTCAGAGAGCTATGGGGTGAATCCCAATTCACCACTCCGGCTCCGTTTTCACCCCTACGGCTCCGTTTTGCGCGTTCACGTGTAGCCGTAGTGGCGTCCCAATTCATTACTCATTTAGGGTTAGGGTTAGGGTTTTCCATGGCTCCATTTGGAGCAAATCTTGACCCTCGTTCGATTCGGAGCCATGAGACTCCCTTCCGGCATGCATTGCGAAACATCTACAGAAATGTTCTTTTCGCTCTCGTAATACGGAAGCGAGCCTGAAATGTCATTTACTTTTTCTGGAATTACTTGTAATTAAAGACTTGAAAAATTATGATAACCATCGTATTATCTTAGTTTAATGTCATTTCAATGCTTTATAGACCTTTTCTTTACAACAAGCATAACAAAAAAAGATCGCTATTATGCCGATATTGTGCCTATGCAAGGAGCGCCCCATGGAAGCGTCAAGCACAGCCTTCCCATAAGGAGCGCAATTCACATCGAGATGTACATTCCTGTTTAGAAATAAAAGATTACCTGTGGCGTTTGACAGCGGATGATGATAGACATATTTAATGTGAAGTTATCTATCTAACGTTAGGCTGATGTGTGCATGATAGACGCGCATGACCTATGCCCATGTTTTATTTACAGCTATGGCACGTATTAAACCAAAACAACCCGCAATCCTATCCGAGCAGTTGTTATTATGTAATATTGTTGATGGGTTATATAATTTAATGTTATTTCAATGCATTATAGACCTTTTCTTTATAACAAGCATAACAAAAGAAATCGCTGTTATGCCGAGGTGCTTAACATAGAAAGTTCCACAGTCCAGCGCGCTTGGGACAGCGGGCAGGACACCGGAGCGCGTTTGTCACAGGCTGACGCTGCCCCGGCGTCAGTCCCATGGAAGTGTCAAGCACAGCCTTCCCAATAGAAATAAATCGGTGCGCGATTCACATTTCAGAGATTTAGAAATAAATTATTACCTGTGGTGTTTGACAGCATGATAGGCGTGAATTCCCCCCCCCTTGGTGGTATATGACGCTATAGTTGTTATTATACCAAAACAACCGGCAATCTAATCCGAGCAGTTGTTATTATGTAGCCTAATATTATTGATGGATGTGCCATTTCTGATGGAGGGCAGTGAGTGGGAGACTCATCAAGGACATGTAGTTAATTAATAACAGCGGCTGTTTCTCCAGCGTTCCTGTCACATCGGATGTCGTAACGCCATAAAAATATATCTGTGCTGTTATATATATATAAATTACATGTTATAGGGCTGATCTGCGCATGATAGTGCTGCATTTTGACATATTTCATGTTTCCGCCCGTTGATGGTATATGACGCTATAGTCAGTCCCAATGGTCCAAAAGTCAAGCGCTTCGTAACACAGACGGGGTGAATTTTATGAATGAAAGTGAAAGTTCACAAAACGCCGTTACGTATCCTCACACATTTTTAAGTGGGTATACGGAAATCCTTGGCCTTTCCTAGTGGGTATACGGCGTAGTCCTGCGTATCACCTAGACTACACCACTGGAGCACAGGTTTCATACAGGTTAGAGCTTATTCTGTCATGGTCTGATAATGAAGCATTGTTCTTTTTTATTTGATGACTTGTTTGATCGATTGATAGCGTTCAAGTTCATTCAAGTTGTGAATGAATTGCGAGCGTCAATGCTTTTCTACGATACTACGTGTAATGTCACTTGGACATAGAATAATAAGACACTTGAGTCTGGGTTCAACAAAGGTATAACCAGTTTACTTCGGTTCTCTTGACACCTGTCAGTCACCTACTGGTATATCATGAACTCTCTCTAAGGCGCATGCGCTGTCCTGACTATGAATTAACCCATTCATTACACTACGGATGACGTATTAGTCGTGAAGGGTTGTCCCATTTCCCCCCGGGGAACCACGACGGCTTGTGGCTCTGTTCGGAGTGACTCCAAAACGAGTGACTCCAAAACGAGCCGAAGTGGTAGAAAAGAGAATCGGGATTGGGCCCATATGGACTGTCTTGACCTGAACCCTTGAACTTTTGGCACTTTTTGCACTTCTTATATGTATATTTATTTATTACTTTTTGCACTATGATGTTGGATTGCACTGTCTTGTCCTGTCTTGCACCTGTCCTGTTGTAAACTGCGCTCCACTGTACCAAACCAAATTCCTAATATGTTTACATGTCATGGCAATAAAGTCTTCTGATTCTGATTCTGATTCTTGCCACACACTAAACACCTAGCACATAACATTTGGATGATGTCAGATCGACAGCACGTTATCATATCACGTCTAAATATCTATAGTTTTATTTAGTTTTTTTTGTAACAAAATGTCTTAGCTTGGACCCAAATGATAGGATATTGATACACTATACATCTTTTGATTGCAGGGGGTCTTTAATACAGGTTGTTCGATTAATTCTTGCAACGTCATTGAGATCAATTCTTAGATTACCCAGTGAAAGAAAAATGATCGGTAATTATCTTTAACAGCATCTGCCTCTAATGTCCAATATGTCTAAAAATATATATTTGCATCTTTCTGCTGCAGTATTAGATTGTGTTCCTTGGGTAAGTGGACGTCTCAGAGGCTGCTAATGGATGTGAGGAAATGCTCTCTGAGCACTCAGCTAATCGCTTCATGTGCAACATCAAACAAGGCTGCATGGTTATTTAAATATGAGAGGCCATCTCGTTTACCGGGGAGGGCTTTGCATGCTGGGATGTTTACTGGGAAGGCTTTGCATGCTGGGAGGTTTACTGGGAGGGCTTTGCATGCTGGGATGTTTGCGGAGAAGCGCCCAGAGAGTTCATGCTGTTGTTTAATTATTTATCATAACCGTCTGCTTTGTGTTGGGTTCTTGGTGGTGGTGGTGGTGGTGGAGGTGGTGGTGGTGGAGGTGATGGTGGTGGAGGTGGTGGTGGTGGTGGTGGTGGTGGTGGAGGTGGTTGACCTTCGTACAGAAACGTAAAGTAATAAAGCACTGTGAGCGGCCAGCCTCTCTCTCATCCCTCAGCTGTATTAGTCGCCGCTGTGAGTTTAAGATGGACCGATAACTGAAAAGTCACCCTCACTCCCCATCAAATTTAGAATTCAATTCAAGTTTCTGGTCATCACCTTCAGAGCCCTTCATGGTCAGGCACCTGCTTACATCTGTGACCTACTGCGTCCTTACAGCCCCAGTAGGTCTCTCAGGTCCTCTGACCAGGGTTTGTTGGTTGTCCCCCGTGCCAGATTAAAAACCAAAGGTGATGGAGCATTCCAAACCGTGGATCCCAAACTTTGGAATACTCTGCCCTTGGAACTTAGATCAGCGGTCTCGGTCGAAGCATTTAAAAAACAGCTGAAGACTGTCCTGTACAGACAGGCTTTTGGCTAACCCCAAAAGAAGCCTGTCTTTTTGTGTCTTGTTATTATTTGTTGTACACTTGTTATTTGTTTCTTGTTTTTATTTTCAATTGTTTACCTATTTCTTTTAACCTGCTATTACCCTTTAATTATGTTTTTATATATGTAAAGCACTTTGTGACCACTGGTCTGTGATAGGTGCTATAGAAATAAACTTTACTTACTTACTTACTTACTTACTTACTTACTTACTTACTTACTTACTTACTTACTCTGTTCATTTCTCACTCTGCGATGGTAGGCAGGCTCCGTTAATGAGGAAGGAAATTTGAAACTGCAGAAAGTTACAGTAATATCAATCTGTTTTATGATTACGGCAATGTGTCCTTTGAAGTGAATAAGAGCAACAGACCGAGGATACACCATCTGGAACGATAGACGTGTGTGTGTGTGTGTGTGTGTGTGTGTGTGTGTCTGTGTGTGTGTGCCTCCATTGACCAAACTATCAGACTCAATAGCGTATAAAGCTATTTGCAATCACATTATTTTTTCACACTTGTTGAGTGTACCAGATACCAGAGTGAGCATGGGTCAGTGACCCTGGAGGAGCATGGGTCAGAGTGACCCTGGAGGAGCATGGGTCAGAGTGTGGAGGAGGAGCATGGGTCAGAGTGACCCTGGAGGAGCATGGGTCAGAGTGTGGAGGAGGAGCATGGGTCAGAGTGACCCTGGAGGAGCATTGGTCAGAGTGACCCTGGAGGAGCATGGGTCAGAGTGTGGAGGAGGAGCATGGGTCAGAGTGTGGAGGAGGAGCATGGGTCAGAGTGACCCTGGAGGAAAAAATCATGAAAGGAGGGTCAAGAAATGTGAAATTTGAAAAAAGCCTTGTGGCTGTTCTCGTGTTAACGCAGGAAGTTTTGTTCGTAAATGAGAGCATATTGCATTCCCCCCTTTTTCTTATCATGGAAGATTAATTCAGCGTTTCATAAAGCCGGCAGGTTTCCTGCCGCAGCTGTGCTTTTAATTACACAATCGGACTATTAACCAGACATTTATTGGCTGATAATAATTGATGACGGATAATTAATTAATTAAAACTCATTTAGAAAAATTGCAGGCAAAATTAAATTAGAGTGCAACTGCGATCACATTTGATTCAATAAAGTCAGGGAGAGGTAATCAGGAGGTCATTAGGAGGCACTCCTCGAGACTGAGAACACACACCAGAGCATCTCCTGACATTAATATATTGGTATTATCTTGATCTAGATAATAATACATTTCTTGATTCTAGTGCCGATATTTATATTCTATTTTAGACAAAAATATTAAAGACCATTCCTGTGTCCCAACATGAAATTGTGATGTTAGAATTATAAGATTTTTGTCAAAATGTAGTTTTTAACATAATCTGATCCATTAGGTGTTTATTAATGCCTGTGTGGTGTTATTTTTAAAATTTTGACATTTTTTAGTTTAAAACATTGACGCTCAATATCTCTGAACTGCCCTAAACGGAGATAGAACCTGATAATTCTAAGCTCATGAAATGTCATCAGCATGACATCAGGCGCACTGGAAAGTTCAACTAAAAGACATGAATGGTTTACTACGGTCATGTTCTCACATGAAAGTCTGAATCAGGACCCGGAGCAAGTGGATGAGTTTGCAGCATTGTTGCATAAATTATTTCTCTGATTTGCGTTCTCACAGCCCTTCATGTAAACTAAGTAACATATGCAATCGAACATGGCCGGCCCGTCCTACAGGCCATACAGGCGGTCGCCTGGGGCCCCGAAAGGCGGGGGGGGGGGGCCACTCATAGCAAAAAATAAAAAATAAATTAATATATATATGTGTGTGACACGGTCCTAATGTCGGGAATTGTGAAACCTCGCAATCGAGCCAAACAAGTGTTTATTATTATTATTATTATTATTATTATTATTATTATTATTATTATTTGTATTTTGAATGATCACTGGGGTGTGAGTGGGCGGGGCTGAGTGGGCAACGGTCAACTCCGTCATTCAAGAGCCTGTCTGTGCAAGTATGTCGGGTAAGCATCACTCTGGCGCCCGAAAAAGAAAAAGAGAAGATGAAGAAAATCAAGCCAAAAGTAGAGGTATGTACAGTATGTATGTCCTGTCCTTGAATTTCATTATTTAATATTTATGTGTGCTGCATGGAGGAGGATGGTAGCTAACTCTAGCTGACTAACTAGCTCGGACAAAGTGGCTCTAAATTTAGTCAAGTTACGATGCCAATTTTTAAGACCATGGTGATCAATGAAGCAGAGGCATCAAACAACTGTCGAGCAGCCAAGAAATATGATATTACAGAGTGTAATGTTAGAAGATGGTGAGACCAAAAAGATTCCCCTTCCAGGAGATTGACAGGAGTGTGTGTGAATACGTGACTGAAAAACGTAACGAATGTATGCCCATACCCCAAGATGATAAAAAATAACCTACATTGTTTTATTCAATGTGAATACAAATAAAATGATTTTCTTTATAAAAATATTTGGTCTTCAAAAAAGTCATTTTCCAAAAATGAGTCTTATATTCGGGTCAATATGGTAACTATGAACTAGCTTGCTTGAATTGCAGCATCGCCACCGATTCAACATATAATATATATTTTTTCAGAATAGAATAAATATCAGAAATTTTCTCAATATAGCCTACATCATGTAACGTTACACTTATTTGATTAAGTTAATTAATGGTATGCTTTGGCTGTATTTGGGCCTCAAGGGAAATAGTTACTCCAACGAAGGTGCGCATCTTTAACTCTAATGTCAAAAGTGTCCTTCTCTATGGCTCAGAAACATGGAGAATGACAAAGAAAACATTGCAGAAAATCCAGACTTTCATCAACATCTGTCTGAGGCGCATCTTCAAAATCAGGTGGCCAGATAAAATCAGTAATAAGGAACTGTGGCAGAGAGGGAGCCAGGAGCCAGTAGAGAGCCAGATCAGGAGACGGAAGTGGGGATGGATTGGTCACACCCTGCGCAAACCAGCAGCTACCATCACACGACAGGCCCTGACATGGAACCCACAGGGAAAGCGGAAAAGAGGAAGGCCCAGAAACAGCTGGAGGCGGGACTCTGAGGCGGAGCTGAAGAGGCAGGGTACCAGCTGGGGAGAGGTGGAAAAGAAAGCCCAGAGCCGTGATGGATGGAGAAGAGTCGTTGATGGCCTTTGCTCTGCAAGAGATTCAACGGCATAAGTCAAGTAAGTCAAGTTTGGCTGTATTCCTGTAGGAGCTTTGTTGAAATTCCTGAGTGGGCCCCCACCTCCAGCTGATGTGACAACCCAGCCACCTCCTCAAGTAGGTCCTACTACTGCTGCTGGTGAGTAATGTTTCATACTTTATACTGTGTTATGTAGGAGCACAATTATTTGTGTGACATTGCAGATATACAGTATGTCCGTTTAAGGTAAAGGTTTTCTGGTTATTATATATTATCTCATATGTCTGCTTGAAGGTCCTTCTACTCAAGAGGACCCTGACCCAGGTCCTTCTACTCAAGAGGACCCTGACCCAGGTCCTTCTACTCAAGAGGACCCTGACCCAGGAGAAATATACTGTTATTTATATTGAGAAATATACTGTGATTTATATTGAGAAATATACTGAGATATATAGTGTGAACTTCTGTGGGCTATACTGCCAAATCAGCGACGGCTGGTGAGTTTTTTATTTTGTTATTTTTCTATTTTCTAAAGATGCCATTGAAAGTGTGAATTTTATGTTTATATTTAAAGGAGAATAAATCCATATTTTTGTTGCAATTCTACCTGGACTGGATATACGATTTTGTTGGTTTGAATATTTGGATGTGCGTCAAAACCCCTGTCTTGCCTGGACGTTGGTTACTAAATAGTTTGAAGCCACTACAGGCCAAATTGAGATATCTGCCTAACTCTACTCTCCTAACACTGCTGATTCACTGTGCATTATTGCCTATGCCATCAGCCTATCATAATGCTTGTTACATTCCAAAATCACTATCTGCCCAAGTCATCTTTTTGACATAGGCATTGTTGACACTACCTACAAAGATGGCCCAGTGACCAGGTGACCAAGTAAAGCATGACTTAGGCAATTATGCTATGAGGCTAACGAAATAATAATTGCCACGTTGCTCAACGTCCGAGAAACACTGTGACTGGTGAAATGAGGTGTCAGCTAAGATGATTGAAAGATGTCTGGTGAATCAATTTAACCAGTCAGAGTGTTTCTCTTGGCGATTATTATTTGTAAAAACGAGTTACTACGAGGGGGGGGGGGGGGGCATTTTCAAGATCTCGCCTGGGGCCCAACAGACCCACAGGCCGGCCCTGAATCGAAGCAACAGACATGGTAGTTGATTGGTGAGAAAAATTGAAAATTGCCCGTTCGTCCCGCTCTTCAGATCAACACGCGTGCGCTGTTGTTTTCCTCGATGCGTCGTTTCTAACCGGAGTGAAACCACCCTTTTCAAGCGGAGCATCCGTTGGTTGTTTGCTCTGGCACATTCTCTGCGCGTTCTCACAGCTCCAAACGACGCAGAAAACGCAAAAGCGAATTTGATCCTAAACTCCGATTCCAAGTGAAGCAAATGTTCTAGTGAGAAGAACTGTTGGGAATTTGTATTAAAATAACTAGAAGTGATAAATCATGTAGGCCTACTATGTGCTCATTTAAATAATATGTGACTGAGGTCAGTTGAGAACAATAGGAAGGTCTCAAGAAGAACACACCCTTATACGACAACCTACACCCTCCCTCACTCCCTGCGGTTATTAGTTGATTCCACTCCTAATTCAAAGCAAAATGCAGCAAAATGCATTAGGTTTCAGCACGCTAATGTGTCCTGGTGTCAGCTGGCTGACCACAGACTAACATCCCGCATAAAATCTCCCCTTCCTCACACACTTAATGGGACATTAACCCAAAGGGAGGTTTTGTGTTCTAATTGCTGACACCATAGCTCCCGGCTCCCTGAACCAAACAGGTCCCCTTGCAGGGTACATAATCCATTATCATAAATCAGATGCACCCAACACAAGACAGGTGCTGCATGAATAATTAAAGGTCGGTACATTACAGTACATTAGCACTAGTGTGGAGGTATGCCCGCGCCAACGTAAATGAACAGCTTAAAAGCACAGAATCAGCTCGCCCCGTCCACAACATTAGTTTAATAACAGTCTTTTTAAAATTATTTTTTAAAGATAAATAACACACATGAAAAAAATAAATAAAATGCTGTTTGAATTAACCGAAATAAAGATGGGGGAAAAAAGGGGAGATGTATGAAGAGAGATGTTGCTTAGAGCGACGTCTGTCCTCCGTCCTGCTGTCTGGCTGTGGTCTCTGGGGACTGACTGCCTGATTGATTGATTGATTAATTGATTGATTGATTGAGTTTATTCATGGTTCAAGTAAAAACAGTAATCCAAGGGATGACATGTGAAAGTTACACTTATTTCCAACATGGTCCTTTGATATTAACATACAAGACAACAATAACATCAAACAATCTTTAAATAATCATTACCACCCCCCCCCCCACCCCCCCCAAACAAAAAGGATTAGGAACTTCTAGGAAAAATTAAAAAAAATAAAAGTAGGCAAAAACAATACGCTTTCCTATCTGTTCACCTTACTCCAGAGGTAAGCTCTAACCTGTCCTCTAAAAGCCCTCCTAGTTTCTGCTTGTTTTATATTAAGTGGAAGGCTGTTCCACAGTAATGTTCCAGTATAGAAGAAGGAACTGCGAGCTACACTATTCCCTCGTGGAACCTTACAGGAGCGCACACTCGCCCTGGTGCTGTGACTGTGCTGAGTGTGGACCATGACTATCTGTGGGCCTAGGAATCCGGGGGCAGTACAATTCATTATGTTGGTGGGCTGGTCGGTGCCCTTAGGGGTGAGGCGGGTTATGTAATGGTACAGGGGGGCTGTAGGGAGACTGGATTCACTCTGCTAATCAGTGGTGTAGTCTAGGTGATACGCTGGACTACGCCATCAACGGGGGGAGATGCGACATGAAATATGTCAAAATGCAGCACTATCATGCACAGATCAGCCTTATAACATGTAATGTTAGATATATATAACATTAGACAGGGAGCGCAGATGTATTTTTATGGCGTTCCGAAATGAACGATATGAGGCTGGAAGGGAAAAATCACAGTATACCCACTAGAAAACACTAGACTACACCACTGCTGCTAATCAAGGAGAGGTGTGCTTAGGAGAAACACAGGCTAGGCGACCATATAAGGTTACTGCTCCTCTATTCATACAGTAATTACACTTATACAACAGTCAGTTCCGACCAAGTCATTTGATTGGACAAGAGGCATTCCATGAGTGCCGATATACAGTATAACAGCACTGGGACTTTTAACTATATTATGTATCACTCCGCCGCACAGGTGTTCTACTAAATGACTGTTAATACAAAGTAGCTAGCCTGCGGATGTTTGTGTTCGGGTTACTAGGCAACAGTTCAGTTGAAGTTCAGTTGCAGAAACATTTTCTGTTGGCGGAGCTAAAATACATGATTAAATAAACAAACAAATCATAATCTCTTGTCGCTTATTACTGTTAACTAATAAATGTTGTATAAAAGCAATAACACAGGCCTGCGGCCTCGTACCTACGACCGAATCACAGCCGTGCTGATATTCAGTATAACAGCACTCCCTCTCGTGTGATATTGCTTAACTGAAGCGAAATAATTTGGGCTCACCATCCCAAAAGCCCGCACTGTTTTCGGCCGCAACTCCCTTTAGTTTTGTGGCAGCAAACGATTGAACCACCTTACAGACACACACACTCAAACTCACATCACATACCATTTTCAAACATAACCTTCAGCAGGTCATAGTTGACTGTTGTTCCTGCTGATTACCCCCCCCCCCCACACACACACACACACACACACACACCCCGCTCTCTTTCCACACATAGGTTAGTTGATTTTGTTTCTATTTGTTTTTATTTATTTATCTTCGCTGTCTTTGCCGTTCTCATGTGTTGTTCTATGTTGACCCTGAGTATTTCTGTTTCTATGTTTGTTTTTATTCTTGCCGGGGCCCCTTGGCCAGATCATGATTGAACATTTGAATTTGTTCTCAATTGATTTTATCTGGTTAAATAAAGGTCAAATAAAAATAAATAACATTCTGTCCAGGAAGATGGCACTAGCACTAATTGTGCTAAATGGGTCTAACAATGATGCACGTGTAAGTAGCGGCAGCCCTGACCTTAACACCTGCAGAATTACTTCGAAAACAGTTTACTGTGACTGTGTTCTCCACACTGTCTGGAATTGTACCTAGCTGCCTGAAGCTAAAAGTTATTTCAACAGCAGCGGAGTTTAGTTTAGTCATCATGTGACTTGGATGAGACTTAGGCCCAATCCCGATTCTCTTTTCTACGACTTCGGCTCGTTTTGGAGTCACTCGCTTTGGAGCCAAGGCCTCCGAACAGAGCCACAAGCCGTAGTGGTTCCCCTAAGAAATGGGACAACCCTTCACGACTGATACGTCATCCGTAGTATCGTAGAAAAGCATTGACGCTCGCGATTCATTCACAACTTGAATGAACTTGAACGCTATCAATCGATCAAACAAGTCATCAAATAAAAAAGAACAATGCTTCATTATCAGACCAGAATAAGCTCTAACCTGAATGAAACCTGTGCTCCTATGCTGCCGGTCTGCACTGATATAGGACAACAGTGCAACAACTTCGCGGCTGAACCTTAGTTACATTTACGGCGTCATATGCCATCAAAGGGAAACATGGAAAAATGCATGACTTACAGATTTATTTTTATGACGTTACGAAATCCGATGTGACAGGAACGCTGGAGAAACAGCCGCTGTCCACTGCATTAGTTAACTACGCTGTCCTTGATGAGTCTCCCGCTCACTGCCCTCCATCAAGAATGGCACATCCATCGATAATATTATATAATAACAACTGCTCGGATTAGATTGCCGGTTGTTTTGGTATAATAACAACTATAGCGTCATATACCACTAGGGTGACCAGATGTCCCGCTTTGCGCAGGACTGCACAGCATTTTCACGACTTTTGGTGCGTCCCGCAAATTGAGACGATGTCCCGCATATTTAATTTTGATTGGCTAAAACACTTTTCTAAAATCAGATTTATCCAATGGCTGTGGAGAAAGCAGGGAAGGCTATCATCACGGGGCCAGTGTCCATCTAAGCGCCGCAAAAAAGCGCAGCGATTTGACATGTTCAGTTGCAGCAGAACGTCCAGATTCTATGGAACGTCTTCAGCCTATCAGGAAACAGCATTAATGTTCCCATGGCAACGGACATTGCCCCACGTGGACATAGGGAGCTGGCTGAATGTGCAAACCACCCGCTGACTCAAAGGGGTCGTAAAGTGAAACTTATTGTGTCAACAATATCTAGTTTTCGTTTTTTTTTTCACAACACCAACTTGAAGTTTTAAAGTACCCACTCGATATAATAAACAATAGTTTAACTATCACTAAATACTTATAATTTCTGGATTGGATTCACTGTTCTCGTTTGTCGTAGGCTACTGGTGTCACAGCTCCGCCCCTGGCTCATCAGCCGTCTATCAGTGGTGCCAGGTGTGGCCGATTAAGACCGCGACTGGCTCCTACTTAAGCTCTGCTCCTGCTTCCAGTCAACGCCAGATCGTAGCCATTTATGGATTCCCTGCCTGCCGACCTCCTGCCTGCCTGTCTACCCTGCTCCCTGCCTGCCTATACTATTCCTCCTGCCAGACCCCCTGCCTGTCTGCCGACCACTCCGCCTGCTTGACCCCCTGCCTGTCTGCCGACCACTCCGCCTGCCTGACCCCCTGCCTGTCTGCCGACCACTCCGCCTGCCTGACCCCCTGCCTGTCTGCCGACCACTCCGCCTGCCTGACCCCCTGCCTGTCTGCCTACCTGCCTGACCCCCTGCCTGTCTGACTACCTGCCTACCTGCCTGACCCCCTGCCTGTTCTACCTACCTCCAGCCTGCTCCCCGTGACACCCCTACCCTACAATAAATCACTATTATTGTTGTACTACCTGTTCTCCGTTGTCTGCTTCTGGGTTCCGCCTTCTGGTCGTGACAGTACGATCTGGCCATGTCGAACCCAGCAGACATCGAGACAGTCCGTCAGATGGTCAACAGTAATTACACCGTGTTGGAGAAACACGACTCCCTCCTACAGGAGATAGTGGGGAGGCTCCGTGACATGAGCACAACTCTGACCAGTTTTCCAGGGCACAGGAGTAGCCGCCGCTGCTAACGCTACACCGACCGCCCCCCAGCTCCTGCCCGCTCCAGTGATCCGAGTGCCCCGGGTCCCCCATGCCGGATCGTTACGACGGCAAACAGGGTTGCTGCCGTTCTTTCCTCATGCAGTGTGAGCTAGTGATGGAACAACAGCCTACGTCCTTCTCCACAGACCGGGGTCGGGTTTGCCTGGCAATCGGTCTCCTCCGTGGGGCCGCTCTGGAGTGGGCGTCGGCGCTGTGGGAGAGACAGGACCCGCTCACTGCTTCCTACGCAGCTTTCTCCGGTGAGATGAGGAAAATATTCTATCACCCGATCCGGGGCGAGGACGCTTCCAAACGCCTCCTCGCCCTCCGTCAAGGCACTCGGAGTGTAGCTGACTATGCTATTAGTTTCCGCACCCTGGCAGCGGAGAGTGGGTGGAACGACGCAGCCCTCGTCGCGGCGTTCACCGGTGGACTCGCTGAGACCATCAAGGACGAGCTGGTGTCACATCCCGAGTCCTCCGACCTGGATGGATTAATCTCCCTGGCCATCAGAGTGGATAATCGCCTATCTGAACGGAGACGGGAACGCGGAAGTCGTCCCTCCGTTAGCTTCGTCACCCGGCGTGCTTCGTCTATTCTAGACCCAATTAACTATTTCTGCCCTTTTCAGCCCAACGTCACTCCTAGAGAGGAGACGTCCTCTGTCTCCAAACCTATGCAGCTTGGTCGGATGCGTCTCAGCCAGGAAGAGCGCCGCCGGCGTTTTGAGAACAACAGCTGCCTTTACTGTGGGGAGCTCGGTCATTACCTCTCCACCTGTCCCACTCGGCCGTTAAACCGGCAGGCTCGTCAGGAGAGGGGAGGACCCTAACGAGCCGTTCTGCCATCTCTGCCTCTCCCCGCACCCGGACCCAGCTCAACGCCACTATCACCGTTAAAGGTCAGTCCACTGTGTTCCCCGCCCTCATTGACTCTGGTGCTGATGGTCATTTTATGGATGTGTCTCTGGTGGAGCAGTTAGGTCTCTCCACCAGTCCCCTGGACGTGCCCCTAGAGGCCATCGCTTTGGATGGCAGGCTCCTCGCCAAGGTCACCGATAGGACAGAGCCTGTGTCTATGTTACTGTCCGGCAATCACCAGGAGGAGGTGAGTTTTTTCATTACGTGCACTCCCCATGCTCCCATTGTTCTAGGTCACCCCTGGCTGGCCAGACATAACCCCAACATCAACTGGGCCCACGCCAGGGTAGATAGCTGGAGCCTCGAATGTCATGCCGCCTGCCTCCGGTCCGCTGTGTCTACCTCTGTTTCCCTCCAGGCGCCCAGACCAGAGGTCCCTGACCTGTCTTCTATTCCGCCGGAGTATCAGGACCTCCAGCAAGTGTTTTGTAAACAGCTAGCCCTTTCCCTACCCCCTCATCGGCCCTATGATTGCGCCATTGACTTGCTGCCCGGAGCACCCCTTCCTAGCAGCCGCCTGTACAGCATCTCAAAACCCGAACGGGTGGCCATGGAATGTTACATCAATGACTCCCTGGCTGCTGGCCTCATCCGTCCCTCCTCCTCACCCGTGGGCGCTGGTTTCTTTTTTGTTGTTAAAAAGGACAAGACTCTGCGGCCCTGCATAGATTACAGGGGGCTTAATAACATCACCATCAAGAATTCTTACCCTTTACCCCTCATGAACTCTGCTTTCGATTCTCTCCAGGGAGCCACAGTGTTCACGAAGCTCGACCTCCGCAACGCCTACCACCTGGTTCGTATACGCGAGGGGGATGAGTGGAAAACAGGGTTCAACACCCCTTTAGGCCATTTTGAATACCTGGTCATGCCTTTTGGCCTCACTAATGCCCCTGCTGTGTTTCAGGCCTTAGTCAACGATGTCCTCAGGGACATGATAGGCCTTTTTGTTTTTGTGTACCTCGATGACATTTTAATTTTTTCAAGGGACCCAGTCACCCATGTCCAGCATGTCCATCGGGTGCTTCAGCGTCTCCTCGAGAACCGGCTTTTTGTGAAGAGAGAGAAGTGCGAATTCCATGTCCCGTCAGTATCATTCCTGGGTTACATCGTCTCCAATGGACAGGTGAGGATGGACCCCGCTAAGGTGAGAGCAGTCCTGGAGTGGCCCGTCCCCAGTAACCGTAAGCAGCTCCAGAGATTTTTAGGGTTTGCCAATTTTTATAGGTGGTTCATCCGCAACTATAGCCGTGTCGCGGTCCCACTCACTGCTCTCACTTCCACTTCCTGTCAGTTCCGATGGACCCCCGAGGCCGAGAAGGCCTTCCTCAGATTCATTTTTTTTTCAGATTCATTTTATTTATTCAAGGGACAGTGCATATTAATAAAACAAAAATAAATTGTAAATACGCCAGAGTTAGCCCGAAAGCTAGTTTTCATCCGCAGTCCCTATGCCATGATGTTGTATACGGCTCCCTGGAGGAAAAAAGTAAATTTAAAAGATAAAATATAGGTAGACCTAGGCACAAAAAAGTAGACAGGACAAGCATTTAGCTTAAGGGCATAACATAGGGGGTTAAAAGAGCATACATTAATCATAGGCGGTTAAAAGGAGGGTACATATAAGCAGAGGGTTAAAAGAGCATACATTAATCATAGGCGGTTAAAGGGAGGGTACATATTCGGTAAGCAGACTAAAAGCAAGCAACATGTACGCACGGTAAGCAGACTAAAAACAAGCACACAGACTGTACAGGTAAGACATGTTAGGCGGTACACAGACAGGCGGTACACATGACATACAGGTATAGGACAGGACATTTCAATGTTGGCAGGTGTGTGTGTTGATCATCCACTGTTTTAGGTGCTTTCTAAATGATTTAAAGGCCTCGACCTCAAGACCCGCTTTACCTCGGCGCCCATCCTCATTCAGCCGGACCCCTCCAGGCAGTTCGTGGTGGAGGTGGATACCTCGGACATCGGGGTGGGGGCTGTCCTCTCCCAACGCTCTACGGACGGTAAGGTCCATCCCTGCGCCTTCTTGTCCCACCGTCTCTCTCCGGCGGAGAGAAACTATGACGTGGGTAACCGTGAGCTGTTGGCCGTGAAGCTGGCGTTAGAGGAATGGAGGCATTGGCTGGAGGGCTCGGAACAACCCTTCCTCGTGTGGACAGACCACAGAAACCTGGAGTACATCCGTACGGCTAAACGGCTCAATTCCCGCCAGGCCAGATGGGCGCTGTTTTTTGGCCGTTTTAATTTTTCTCTCACTTTTAGGCCGGGATCCAGGAACGTGAAGCCCGATGCCCTGTCCCGCCTTTATGACAAGGAGAGTGAGACCAGCTCATTGCCAGACACCATCATGCCGGCCACCTGCGTGGTCGCGGCCGTCACCTGGGAAATTGAGGAGGCGGTCAGGACCGCTCAGCGGGCTCAGCCCAACCCTGGAAACGGTCCTCCTGGTCGCCTATTCGTCCCTGACACGGTGAGATCCCGGGTGCTACTATAGGCTCACGCCTCCACCCTCACCTGCCACCCTGGGGTGACTAGGACCCTGGCGTTCCTCCGCCGGCGCTTTTGGTGGCCAACCATGCCTGAGGACACCAAGTCCTTTGTGCTGGCCTGTTCCGTGTGTGCCCGGAACAAATCATCTAACCGGCCCAGTTCGGGCCTACTGCGCCCTCTGCCCATTCCCCGTCGCCCCTGGTCCCATGTGGCCCTGGATTTCGTTTCTGGCCTACCAATGTCTGACGGTATGACTGTTATTTTGACTGTTGCCGACCGTTTTAACAAATTTGCCCACTTTCTGCCCCTGCCCAAGCTTCCTATCCGCCAGGGAGACGGCGGATCTGTTGGTGAGGGAGGTGTTCCGGCCCCACGGCCTACCCACTGACGTGGTGTCTGATCGGGGACCACAGTTCACCTCGGCGGTCTGGAAGGCTTTCTGCTCCGGCCTCGGGGCGTCCATCAGCCTGACTTCTGGGTTCCACCCCCAGACCAACGGCCAGGCGGAGAGAGGCCAACCAGAAGCTTGAGTCCACCCTGCGCTGCTTGGTGTCAGCCAACCCTACTACCTGGGCGTCCCAATTACCGTGGGTGGAGTACGCTCACAACACCCTGACTACCTCGGCCACAGGTATGTCACGATTTCAGTGCCTTTACGGCTATCAGCCCCCCCTGTTCCCTTCCCAGGAGGAGGAGATCCTGGTCCCGTCCGTCCAGGCTCACCTCTGCCGCTGCCATAGGACCTGGCATCGGGCCCGTGCCACCCTTTTGCGGGCTTCGGAGCGTTATCAACGACAGGCCAACCGTCGGTGTATCCCTGCTCCCAATTATTCCCCCGGGTACAAGGTATGGCTCTCCACTAAGGATCTACCACTAAGGACTGAATCGAGGAAATTGTCCCAGAGATTCATTGGTCCCTTCACCATTGAGCGGGTGATCAACCCCATGGTCATGCGCCTCAAGCTTCCCCGTACCCTCCGTGTCCATCCCTCCTTCCATGTTTCCCTCCTCAAACCTGTGTCCTCCAGTCCCCTGTCTCCTCCAGTTCCCGACCCCCCCCCCCCCACAGGATGATTGATGACCTCCCTGCCTACACCGTCCACCGCCTCTTGGATTCTCGTCGCCGTGGTCGAGGGTTCCAGTACCTGGTGGACTGGGAGGGTTATGGTCCTGAGGAGAGGTGCTGGGTCCCTCTGCGACAGATCCTCGACCCTACGCTCGTCCAGGACTTCCACCGCCGACACCCCGGCAAGCCTGGTGGTCCGCCCAGAGGCGTCCGTCGGAGGGGGGATACTGTCACAGCTCCGCCCCTGGCTCATCAGCCGTCTATCAGTGGTGCCAGGTGTGGCCGATTAAGACCGCGACTGGCTCCTACTTAAGCTCTGCTCCTGCTTCCAGTCAACGCCAGATCGTAGCCATTTATGGATTCCCTGCCTGCCGACCTCCTGCCTGCCTGACTACCCTGCTCCCTGCCTGATCCCTGCCTGCCTATACTATTCCTCCTGCCAGACCCCCTGCCTGTCTGCCGACCACTCCGCCTGCCTGACCCCCTGCCTGTCTGCCGACTACTCCGCCTGCCTGACCCCCAGCCTGTCTACCGACCACTCCGCCTGCCTGACCCCCTGCCTGTCTGCAGGGCTGGACTGGGACAAAAATTAGGCCCTGCCATGTGGCTCAGACCGGCCCAACACAATCGGTCCGACACCGCCGATCAACATGCTGGCAGTCTGTTGAATATACCATTTGTAAAAAAAAACTGTAGAGCGGAGTAAGTGACATGGACAGCAAGTATACCAATGCAAGTGTGAACCAGTGTACTCACTCACTGTTGACGTACTCCACGGTGATGAGACATGGCTGCTGTATCTGTAGTAGGCCTAGCCCCCACAGTCGATCCAGAGAACATATCTGTCAGTTTCTGACATTTTGAGGCATCCTCTGCTAGCTTCTTACTTTTTTTCTCCCTAATTTTCTGGGCACCCCCTTTCACTATCTTATCTACGAACATGACACTGCACTTGGGTTGTCGGCCGAGGGATCAGAGTGGGGGAGGGGGCCGATGGACAGCAGGGCCTAAGCATGTGATTGGGCCAGCCCATGTGTTAGTATAAACGGGGGCCGCCGCTTGATTCAGCGCTAGTTGATGCCGCGCTATTTTGGGCCGCGCTAGTTTGGGGTCGGCCGCACTAGTTTTTCTTTTTTTTGGGGGGGGGGGGTCGGCCCGACCGGCCCAAAACTAGCGCGGCCCACCAGCGGGCAGGTAGATTGTATGGCCAGTCCAGCGGTGCCTGTCTGACTACCTGCCTGACCCCCTGCCTGTTCTACCTACCTCCAGCCTGCTCCCCCTGACACCCCTACCCTACAATAAATCACTATTATTGTTGTACTACCTGTTCTCCGTTGTCTGCTTCTGGGTTCCGCCTTCTGGTCGTGACAACTGGTAAGTGACCACTTTCGTTTTAGGACGTGTTCAAAAGCAAGGACTACAGTGTTCATCTATTTATGTGTTTTTAGCATGTTCATGTTCTATCAGCATGTTGTGTGATGTTATAAAAACGTAGTTAGACGTTCGTAGCGATGTACCACTGTTAGCCGCTAGCTGTTAACAGCATTTGTTGCTGCAGCAGAGTGATTTTTCTCCCAGTCTCTGTCTGAGGTGTACCAACATTCAAATACTCGTGTCGTCTTCAATTATTTTCAGATTTCAATGTATGACACATCATTTGAAAGCTTACAATCTGTAGTTTCAGGCTATCACTGAAAAATGACTTGGGCAATTGGTTTATCCTTTGACTAGCTGTTACCACTGTAATTGTGTGTTGTTTTAGTTGTTGTTTTCGTCTAGTGTGTGCGCGCCTTAGCCTTGACACCTAAGTCAATGCATTTGTGTTGCAAATGGGAGGCAAGTTAGCTAGCTAGATAGCCTACATACTCAATCATCTACAGGCCTAACACTGTCATGCTACTTTTCTTTATTAATATACTAAATTGATACTGCACTTTGACCTCACTTTCTGCTCCATACAGATACTTGTGAGGTTCACATTAATTTGTTTTTATCTGCATAGTCTATTGGATGCTACTGAATAAACCAAACAGAATAGGAAAAAGAATGGAAATGCACATATATTAAAAAAAGAATTGGATAGACATAGCTCTCTCGGCCGGGGGGGCGGAAAGGATGCTACCAGGGGCACCTAAAGTTCGATCCAGGCCTGTTGAGAGGGTGTCCCACATTGTCCCACACAAACATACTCCTTGTCCCACATTTGGTTTGTTGGGATCTGGTCACCCTATATACCACCAAGGGGGGGAAATTCGCGCCTATCATGCTGTCAAACACCACAGGTAATAATGTATTTCTAAATAAACATGATTGTACATCTCTGAAATGTAAATCGCGCACCGATGTATTTCTATGGGGAAGGCTGCGATTTTTTTGTTATGCTTGTTATAAATAAAAGGTCTATAATGCATTGAAATGACATTAAACTAAGATAATACGATGGTTATCATAATTGTTCTAATCTTTATTAATAAGTAATTACAGAAAAAGTAAATGACATTTCAGGCTAGCTTCCCTATTTACGAGAGCGAAAATAACATTTCTGTAGATGATTCGCAATGCATGCCGGAAGGGAGTCTCATGGCTCCGAATGGAACGTGGGTCCAGATTTTCTCCAAATGGAGCCATGGATAGCCCTAGCCCTACCCCTCCATGTAAAATGAATTGGGACGCCACTAGCCTACACGTGAACGCGCAAAACGGAGCCGAAGGGGTGGAAACGGAACGGAATTGGGATTCACCCTTAGACCCCCCCCCCTTTGTTTTTCGTTTTTTTTGCAGATCTACACGATTCACATGGATGACCTATTTTGAGGTAAAACAGCAGAAAGGTGACAAGTTTGCACCCCTGAATTGGTGTTGTCTTAATAAAAAAACTATCTGCCTTATGATTCAGCTGTCCTGGTATTTTACCCTCCTGTCGTGTTTGTGTCAAATCTGACCCATTTACAACTTTCATCAATCATAAATATTGTTTTTTACATTTGATTGCCTCAAGGCCTTATGATATCCTCCACACGATGTACAATGTACATGTACAATTGCTGATCACCACGTTCATTGAATTTTGAGTGGTTTAGTCAACTTTGTAACACCTGTGGTGTTCCCGGTCAAAAATGACCGCCATAGGAAATGAATGGGTGACCCTAGATTATGTTCATCCATCAGATGGAAAATATTCACATCATACCAGTGGAGGCTGGTGACTTCCAGAATTGAGGAGGCCAATTTTTTTTCCGCTTGCTCGCTTCACTCGCGATGGAATGTTCCCTGTTCTTCTTATCTGTCTTTGTTAAAAATTATTCATTTGTGTTTGGCGGTACTGAAGGGATTGGGACACTCTCAGGATGGTGGATGAAGCAGCTTTTATTGCCTGCACAATGGGTCATCAAATAAACAAAACAATTGGCATGAATCTCTGGTCCGCCTGCAGCAGCTATTGTCCCTTCTGCTCAGGCTCACAACATTCACCACAACATACTACATACAATCAATGACATGTCAAAAGCACTCAAACACTGTCAATCAGACACACAATATACAATTCAGAACAATACTTCATCCATTTCTAATATTTATCCTGCAGAACAGCACTCATACACGCGTGTGGCGGAAAAAGGTACTACACGGGGAATGCAACATGACATTACTGACTAGCCATGACCTAGCTCGCGAATGCTAGCAACACCACGAGTGGACTCTTACAAAATGCACCAAAACATAGAACTCAAACAACATATGTAATAAGTTACCTGCACAATGGGTCATGGTCCGCCTGCAGCAGCTATTGTCCCTTCTGCTCAGGCTCACAACATTCACCACAACATACTACATACAATTATTAATTATTAATATTAAAAATAAAACTGTTCAATAAATCCTAAATGTTGTCTACCTATTCGATGTATAAATCGCGCCAGAATCTCGCCGACTTCCGAGGTCATTTTAAGCAAAAGTATTTGGCCAAATGAGCTATTATTTTCAGGGAAAATAGCCGTGTCCTGCACTGAAGTGACTGGCGTTCATGTGATTGGACGAACAAAATGTCAATCTTTCAGCCCTGGACTCAATGCATGATGAGGCAAGGCCTCCTGTGCCCACCCATTTTCAGTGATTTGACCAATCAAATATTGCCATGAGAAAAATTGCATTACATTGACTTCTATGAGAAACCACTTTCCGACAGGAGGCCTGGACTTTCCGACAGGAGGCCTGGCCTCCTTCAATAGAAACGGATAGGGATTCTGGCCTGTAGGTGCTTTACAATTGCAATATTGGGTTTTAGCCATGGAAAAATTCAGATTTATGAACAAAACGGAAATAATATTAATATAATATAATATGTTAAATAAATAAATAAATAAAATAAATATAATTATTGCTTTTTTAAATCTCTCTCTCTTCTCTCAAATTATTGGGGAGGCCAGGCCTCCTCCACCTCTATGGAGGAGCCTCCACTGCATCATACACACCCACACATCCACAGCCACTACATTTCCAGTGTCTATTCTTTGTATATTCACTGCAGTTATTCATGTTAAACGCTAGTCTGAGACATCGTTTACAGCTTAAAAGGGTGTTAAATAAAATTTGGTGATGATTAATGTTTTTTGTGTTAATGTAAGAGCAGTTAAAACAAACCCGTCAAATTTGCCCCAAAGTAAGGTCAGAGAAACGAACACGGCAGGAGGCAGGGTTCGACAGTAACTAGATGATCGTGGAGTGAAGATATTATCAAAGCGTACGCGCGCCTGTCGTTCACCCGTCGAATCGCGTACGCTTTGATAATATCTTCACTCCACGATCATCTAGTCTAGTCTCGCGCCTGCGCCATCTGTTGTTCTTCCTGCACACAGGTAAACATATCCTGGATCCATCAGTGTCGCGGGCTTGCGCAAACAAACCCGGCAAATGTTTTACTTTGCTCCGGGGAAGCGGGGAAGCGTTACTGTCGAACCCTGGGAAGGTTAAGACATTTGAGACATGTTGATAATTGTACGAGAGTGTAAAATGGTCAATGTCCCCTCGTTGTCATATTTCCTTAGAAAAGATAGACCACAGCCATTGTAAAAAATATACATCACATTTATTTGTACTGACACCATGAGTCACCAGGGAGGTGGTATCTTTGTCTAATTATGTGTTTGGGCAGCACAGGTGAGACCACCTGTCACCCACCCTCCCATCCCCCAGTCCACCTGTCACCCAGCGTTGCTTTCTTTATCTTTTCGCTATCAGAAAAAACAAGAAACTTTGCCGTAGTAGCGAACATACACCACTGTAATTTTTCTAAAGGTAACACAATGTACAAAAAAGCAACTCTGGAAATATTAAGATTCTCTGGTACTATAAAAAAATCGTTTTTGTTTCTCGTTTTTTTTTTGCTGCTGCTGCTCTCCATGTGTGAATAAGAAAAACAATGCACTTATCTCTACTGAGCTTTCGGTTGCTTGCTCGTTAGGCAGCCAAGGGGTAAATTGATGCAGAAAAGTAATGAACAGAAGCAGGCCGGCTGATCCCTGTGTTACAGCCCACAGCAGCAGCTTTCGGGGAGCTTGTCCACGCGCCACCGAGCCTCAGAGCTGCCAGGGGCCGTCTGGAAGCAGTTAAGATGCCAGTCGACCGACGGGTAAAAAATACCCCCCCATAACGTCAAAGTAAAAAACTATTAAACAAGTCTCTCTCCACATATGTATAGTACGGTACAACACTACACTAATGATGGAAAGAACTGCCCCCCCCCACAAAAAAAAATCCAAAAGTATTAAGCCCCCAAAAATGAGTAGTAAACTTAAATATGAAAATAACGTTATTTGTGACGGTCTGTTTGTATGTCCCCCTAGGCAGGCCCCTGGCTATGGGAGGGGGAGGAGTCAGCCCTGGCTGTGGGAGGAGTCAGCCCTGGCTGTGGGAGGGGGAGGAGTCAGCCCTGGCTGTGGGAGGGGGAGGAGTCACCCCTGGCTGTGGGAGGGGGAGGAGTCACACCTGGCTGTGGGAGGAGTCACCCCTGACTGTGGGAGGGGGAGGAGTCACCCCTGGCTGGGGGAGGGGGAGGAGTCACTCCTGGCTGTGGGAGGAGTCACCCCTGGCTGTGGGAGGGGGAGGAGTCAGCCCTGGCTGTGGGAGGGGGAGGAGTCACACCTGGCTGTGGGAGGAGTCACCCCTGACTGTGGGAGGGGGAGGAGTCACTCCTGGCTGTGGGAGGAGTCACACCTGGCTGTGGGAGGAGTCACCCCTGACTGTGGGAGGGGGAGGGGCCACCCCTGGCTGTGGGAGGGGGAGGAGTCAGCCCTGGTTGTGGGAGGGGGAGGAGTCACCCCTGGCTGTGGGAGGGGGAGGAGTCACACCTGGCTGTGGGAGGGGGAGGAGTCAGCCCTGGCTGTGGGAGGGGGAGGAGTCAGCCCTGGTTGTGGGAGGGGGAGGAGTCACACCTGGCTGTGGGAGGGGGAGGAGTCACCCCTGGCTGTGGGAGGGGGAGGGGCCACCCCTGGCTGTGGGAGGGGGAGGGGCCACCCCTGGCTGTGGGAGGGGGAGGGGCCACCCCTGGCTGTGGGAGGGGGAGGGGCCACCCCTGGCTGTGGGAGGGGTTAGTCCCACAGCGTGCAGACAGTCTGATGGGAGTGAGGGAGAGGAGGTCCTGCAATGGCTCCCTCTGGGTGGATGAGGAGGTCCAGGAGGAGGCCCAGCCATGGCTCCCTCTGGGTGGATGAGGAGGTCTAGGAGGAGGCCCAGCCATGGCTCCCTCTGGGTGGATGAGGAGGTCCAGGAGGAGGCCCAGGAGGAGGCCCAGCCATGGGTCCCCTGGGGTGGAGGAGTAGGAGGACACCAGGCCTCACCAGGAGACAGAAGGCAGCAGAGGGCTGAGGAGCAGAGCTGCGGTCCACGCCAGGCCCCAGGGAGGGCAGCCGTGCACGGAGGACTGGCTGCTTTTAGCACGAACGCCTGGAGATGTGGGAGACAGGGAGACAGTGAGGATAGGGAGACAGGGAGGACAGGGAGGACAGGACAGTGCAAAGATATAACATTTTTCATTTCTCACATGGTCAAATGACCCCAAACACCCTTGGCTGTTCTAGTGTTAATGTTATACCCAGATATGGGGTTGGGGTTAGGGTTAGAGGGGTTATACCCAGGCCCAATCCCGATTCTCTTTTCTACCACTTCGGCTCGTTTTGGAGTCACTCGCTTTTGGAGCCAAGGCCTCCGAACAGAGCCACAAGCCGTAGTGGTTCCCTAAGAAATGGGACAACCCTTCACGACTGATACGTCATCCATAGTATCGTAGAAAGCATTGACGCTCGCGATTCATTCACAACTTGAATGACCTTCAATGCTATCAATCGATCAAGTCATCAAATAAAAAAGAACAATGCTTCATTATCAGACCATGACAGAATAAGCTCTAACCTGTATGAAACCTGTGCTCCTATGCTGCCGGTCTGCACTGATATAGGACAACAGTGCAACAACTTCGCGGCTGAACTTTAGTTACATTTACGGCATCATATGCCATCAAAGGGAAACATGGAAAAATGCATGTGTGGGGAGCATGGCGCGTTCTGGCCTGCAGAGGGAGCCAGACTGTCGTTAGGGGGGGAATAATGAGCTGATTACAGACAGGTGTCAGTGATCAGACTCGTTATCCCACTGGTCTATTTAACCTGTGTGTGTTTGTTCCCTCGAGAGAGTGGAGGAGGCGGTGAAAACCGAGCGCGAGAGCGGACCACACAGGGAGAACCTGTGAGAGAGAGAGCTAGAGAGAGAGCCGCGGCGAGGACGCACGAGATCCCGAAAGGGGGTGTGGTGCGGGGAGCCGGGCAAACGGAGCGGGTCCCGAAAGGGGAAGCAGCGGGGAGAGAGCGAGAGCTCTGCCGGGGAGCGAACGGGTCCCGAGAGGGGGCGTGTCGCGGAGCGGGTCCCGAAAGGGGAAGCAGCGGGGTGAAAGGACTCGCTCAGCACGTCGGTGACGGTGCTGAGCTGTGCGGGACATAAATAAAATAACTATTCTACACCTGTTCCTCTGTGTCGACCTCCCTCTGTGCTTAGAGTCCCTTACAGCATGACTTACAGATTTATTTTTATGACGTTACGAAATCCGATGTGACAGGAACGCTGGAGAAACAGCCGCTGTCCACTGCATTAGTTAACTACGGTACATGTCCTTGATGAGTCTCCCGCTCACTGCCCTCCATCAAAAATGGCACATCCATCGATAATATTACATAATAACAACTGCTCGGATTAGATTGCCGGTTGATTTGGTATAATAACAACTATAGCGTCATATACCACCAAGGGGGGGAAATTCGCGCCTATCATACTGTCAAACACCACAGGTAATCATTTATTTCTAAATAAACATGATTGTACATCTCTGAAATGTAAATCGCACACCGATGTATTTCTATGGGGAAGGCTGTGCTTGACACTTCCATGGGACTGACGTCGGGGCAGCGGAACACGGTGACTTGTCAGCCTGTGACAAACGTGCAGATATGAGTGCTCCGGTGTCCTGCTGGCTCCGGTGTCCTGCCCGCTGTCCCGAGCGAGCTGGACTGTAGAACTTTCTATGTTAAGCACCTCGGCATAACAGCGATGTTTTTGTTATGCTTGTTGTAAAGAAAAGGTCTATAATGCATTGAAATGACATTAGTAGGTGTCATATGCCATCAGACATGGAAATATGTGCATTATGCGCGACTGTCGGCCACAAATCAGCCTGTAACGTTAGACACAGCACCTCGACATAAAAGCGATTTTTTTTTGTTAAGCTTGTTATAAAGAAAAGGTCTATAATGCATTGAAATGACATTAAACTAAGATAATACGATGGTTATTATTACAAGTAATTACAGAAAACGTAAATGACATTTCAGGCAAGCTTCCGTATTTACGAGAGCGAAAATAACATTTCTGTAGATGATTCGCAATGCATGCCGGAAGGGAGTCTCATGGCTCTGAATGGAACGTGGGTCCAGATTTTCTCCAAATGGAGCCATGGATAGCCCTAGCCCTAGCCCTAACACTCCATGTAAAATGAATTGGAACGCCACTACCCCTACACATGAACGCGCAAAACGGAGCCAAAGGGGTGAAAACGGAGCCGGAGGGGTGAATTGGGATTCACCCCCAGACATCAGGTAGGTCTAATGGGGGAGCCAAACCTAAACGAGAGGCCACTGATCTCCCGCTGTCTTACCAGAAGAGGTGAGGACTCGGACCTGGGAGCTGGACGCCCCCTCTCCCCCCTCGCTCACCGCTCGCACCTCCATGATGTAGGTCCCCCCCTCTGGCAACGAGACCACCGCTGAGGGGGTGATGGTCCTGATCACCTGGCTGTGGCCTCGACCTTCCTGTCGCAGAATCACCTGCAGGAAACCACAACAATATCTGTTTAGCTGTTTATCCTGTTTATCCTGTCTCCGCCAGAGCTAGTGACACAAAGACATTGCGTGACAGGCTAAGTCAGTCTTACCTTAGTCACTCATAGGCTAGCTTTATGCAACAGGAACATTTTAGAGTCTATAGCAAGACTGACTTTAAGTGAGATCTAAGTCTAAGACTGGGTCTATCTTTATTAAAGTGAGATCTAAGTCTAAGACTGGGTCTATCTTTATTAAAGTGAGATCTAAGTCTAAGACTGGGTCTTTATGTAACCGGCCCATGGTGGCTCTGTTCCTGGCTCCCACCATATTATTGAAGTGCTTATGGTGTTGGGTAAGCCCCAACAAAGACTAAACAAAGATGGCGGTGAGCAGGCTTACTGTGTATCCTACGACGTCAGATTCGTTGTCCTTTGCTCTGACCGGGTCCCAGTTTAGAGACACGTTGTTCCCCTCTTGGATCCACATCAGGTTGCCTGGAGGTTGAACCGGAGCTGAGGAGATGGCACAGAGTTTCCATAAAAGATTACTGCGGCTGTGTCTCAGGAGGTAGAGCTTCCGTCTAATGATCGCAAGGTTGGCAGATCAGTGGTTCGAGCCCCGGCTGGCCACATGTCAAAAAATTACAAAACTACCTGTGGCAAAAGAGTTGGATGAACCAAGTGTGGGAAATAAACAAAAACAAAAAACAATAAAGGTCCTGGACCATATGGGTATAGTAATGAATTCTATAACACGTTTAACACTAGAACAGCCGTGAGGGGTCTTTTCTTTTTATTATTGAACATTTTATATCTTGATTTTATATCAAAATTTCTCATTTCAGGACCCTCTTTTCGTGAATTTTCCTAGATATGTGCATTCTACTACCCAGTATCCTTACATTTTCAAAATTACATCAGGATAAGCTAATATAAAGCTATTTTGCCGTTTTTCTGTGTAGGAGGCAGGCTAATTTACAAGCGGCCAACTAGTGGTCTTTGTATGAATGAATGAATGAATGAATGAATGGTCTTTATTGTCATTAATACAGTACAGGTACCATACAACGAAATTTAGGAGGGGGGGCTCCCCTGGTGCTAGGTAAAAAATACTAAAAACAAGAATGGAAAAGAGCTGGTTTACATAAATAAAGGCTATATACACTATCCACTATACTATATTATACAGATAAAACACTGTGCTGTACTCTATGCTATGCTATAAATATCCTAACATTTCCTATCTCTGAACCTTCTGTACACGAGGGTTGTCGCACATAGTATTATTGCACATTCATTTAAAGTGTTGCAGTTTGCAGGTTTGAAATGTTCACAGTTGTATTTCAGTATTGCACTTGATTACAATCTAATAGCTGCCATCAAATTGTCTAGATTGTCCAGGGCCTAGAACCTAGGTATTTGCTGTGTTCAGGGCCTGAATGGCCCTAGGGTAGAAGCTGAGCTTCAGTCTATTTGTCCTTGCGGACATGGTCCTGAACCATGTGTCCTGAACCATGTGTAAATAGCAGCTTCCTACTGTAAAGACTATGGTCATTTGCCCCCGAGGCGGCGCTTTTAGTAGGTAAAAGACGCACGTCTGTTCTAGTGTTAACAGCAGCTTGTAGATTTGAATATAGTGTTTGAATCCACTATACAATTAGGGCCAAATAGGAGTCGTTTCAGCGTTTGAAATGAAGCTATTGCCAGGATACTTCATTGCTTCTTCCTCCTTGACTTTTGGATGAGTCATTAGATTTAGTTATCTTCTGATATTGTCCCCGTAGTATCTTCCTGTTATAAACTTGGTCTGATCGGGATTAATCATTTGTGTGATAATTGTATTGACACGCCTTACTAGGATGACTGTTAAATGCACAGCTCATATGTGACAGGTTCTAATGCTTTGGTCCTCATATCGGGATCTGATGTAATGTAATGATCAGACTTTTCTTTCTGTGAACACATTTCCACGGTGTTGAAAATCAATGACACATCGCTAGTCAACTAACACAGCTTGTTTTGTGAGCAATGCTAACAATGTAAAGTAGTGTTCTAGTTAACTAGGTAGCAGTGGGGGGATTACTCACCCGATCCATTGCGTTGTTGCAGTATTTTGGCTTGACTAGCGAGTGTTGTGTTGTGATTCTCAACAGCGTTGAAACGTAGTTCTGTGTTTCGGAAATAAAAGTCTGAACGTTTTTTGATTGGTATGAGGACCGAAGCATTAGAACGTGTCACATGAGCTGTGCCTGTGGTTCAATACTGATATCGAACAACAGGGGTGACAGAGGGCACCCCTGTTTGCAGCCAACATGGTTGGTACTGGACTCACGGGCTTTCCTGGTCTTGGCTGTGACAGGTGTGCTGGCGGGCCCCTGGCCGATGCTGTTGAAGCCCTTCACTGTGACCAGATACAGACTGTTCCCCTCCAGGCCTGTCAGCTGCAGGGACGTCTCATTCCCAAGAGTTTTCTTCTTCTTCCCAGAATCCTCCTGCTCTGTGTCTTTCCAGTAGCTCACCTGGGGAAATGAGGAGTTAAAAAAAGAAAAAAAGATTTAGCCTTTATTTAACCAGGTCGGTCCCATTGAGACACAATTATCTCTTTTCCGGGGGAAGCCTGGCCAAGACAGCAGCTTAAAACATTGAGTTTCGACAGTTAAAACAGACAATGCAGAATTACACAATAAAACAACACTAAAGGCCAATGCACACGGCGTGCGATTTTTGTTGCACGACAACATTCGATTTTGAAGTTTGAATGGAAGTCTATGAGAAAATCTCATCCCAATGCACACGGCCCCGATTTTAATCGCGCCGCGAAAATTCAATTCCATTAGTTTTGAATGGGACAAAGCACACATTTTTGAATGGGACAAAGAGTTTTGTCGCACTGTCAAATTTTGCAAATTTTGTAAAAGTTTGTGGTGCGACGGATTATAGCATCACAATGGGACAATTGGGAAAACTTCAACTGGTCTATCTAAATTAATTGAGTCACTAATAACGGGGAGAGAGACTGGAGCATACATTTTACACACGTCTTTCGGTCATAGACAGCTAGCTTGCTGAGCATCAACACATTTTCCATAACGTAAAAAGGAGGCGGTTGGTTGTGGGTCTACGAGATTCTGCAGTCTCACAATGAAATGAGAGTTCAACTTGGTCAACAGTTGAGGCTGTAGTGTACAGGAGGACCGCTAGTTCCAGGCAACTTACTTCAGGTTGAACAGACAGGAGTTTGACGAAACGGAACCAAATTAATTGTAACAGTTGTTTGAAAAACATTAGTGTAACATACATAATAGTGTTGTTCCGATACCATTTTTTGATCCCGATACCGATACCGATACCTGACCGTGCAGTACTTGCCGATACCGAGTACCGATCCGATACCACGGCGTTTGAAAAAACAAAACAAAAAAACATGTTTTTTGAGCCGCATACTCACCTTGATGTAAAATTATTGCTAACACTTAGTCTGGCACTGCTCAAAACCTTTGTAAAACAGGAAAAAATACCAACAGAGAGTGAATACTATAGAACTTTTTTTTATTGTCTACCTGGTATGGTGACAAGAAAATCAACCCCTTATAAAACCTGAAATGTGGCTCTCACAGATGCCAATCAGTGCAATATCCATTTAAGATATAAAACAGTCGTAGTAGTAGTGCAACAGCAAGTGAACATTTACAAACAAAATAACTTTGGTACTTAAAAAAAAAAAAAAAAAAAAAAAACGGATTTTTTTTTTGTTAGTACTCGCCGATACCGATACCAGCATTTTTGTGCGTATCGGTGGCCATGCCGATACTAGTATCGGTATCGGAACAACACTAATACATAATACATACATGCAATTTCAAAGTACAAATATAGTGTTGTCAGGGCTTGACATTAAGCTTTTTCAGTGAATTTATCTATAACTTTGCATACCTGCATTCGTATGAATATGTTGTTTTTGTTTTTGATGAAGTACGTGCTTTAGGGAGGGTATTAAGTTATTTAACATGATGGCATATATTTACATGTGAATAAAATATTACTAAAAAAGTATTATCATTGTTGTTATTTGTATTTTGTACTGTGCCGTCAAAAAGGCTATCGTAAATCTTTGAGCAAGTAACGTTATTTAATGTTATTTATACTTGACAATTATATAGTATAGTATATATTATAAGTATAAATAGATCTTGAGTAAACTAATATAATATACCGTATATAGTATATAGTATATAGTATACAGTATATAGTATATAGTATATATATATACATATATATATATATATATATATAGTATATACAGTATATAGTATAATATATATATTATATTAGTTTACTCAAAGATCTACGATAGCACGGGGTTGCCAGATTTCTAATCGAGCACGACTGAATGACCAGCCAAATTGTACACACGTTGTATAGACACTGTCCACTGAAAACCGGACATCTGGCAACCCAAAATGTATATTTACTCTACTGTACGTAGCCTACGTGTATGTAATTTACCGGTAACCTGAATGGATGAAATGGATGACGAAAAGCTCATAACTTGTCAACCAGTCAACCTGACATCTTCAATTGTGGATGGAGCAATCATCTATTTTAACGGTTTGACAGTCAAGGGCAAGATATGAACATCACCATCAGCCAGCCACTACACCTATATAGCCCACAGCTGCCACTATACACATTACTAGCTATACGAATTACTGCATGCATGATTTATTTCCGTGTCATGCCACATAGCTACACGGCCCATCTCACATACAAGACGCCTATATTACATAATAATAACAATCGAGCATGTAGGCACTATATTGTAGCGTGAACGCAGGAACATTCGTCAGCCACACGGACTTACATATTGAGCCTCATCGGTTGGCAGTGCACCGCTCAGACCCCACGGGGGGGTCTCAAATACCCGGCGAGTTACGTGCCCTTTTAATTATTTACTATTCAGCCAATATGTCCAATGTTTGTCTTATTTATAGGCCTATGATTATTTGAATGAGATGAATTTGTACTACTGTATATTTATGATGATTAATTGAGATGCATGATCAGTTGTGGAAGTTGAGTCCTAGGGGCGAATAGCTAGATGTTGGACTGTCTCCGTCCTCCGATTCTATGTCTGCCTGATCATCGCCCATAATAATAAAGTGGCTTTTATAATACACCTTTCTGGCTGTGTGTTTTGTGCGCTCCCTCTCCTGACATTTTACCAATACCCCTAAATCAGGGGACCCACATATTTTATCACAATATGTCCAGTTGTATCTTGTAGAAATTGTGGAAGCAAGGCAAGCAATATTGGTAGAGCCTATAGTAATCAGCCTGCCTGGTCCGACTACGTAACAATAAAGTAACAATTGAGAATGGAATGTTGTGTTGCGACAAAAATTGCACGCCGTGTGCATTGGGATGAGATTTTTTATGATTTTCTCATAGACTTCAATGGTGTGAGTTGAAAATGGAATTTTGCGGTGCGACAAAAATTGCATCGCACGCCGTGTGCATTGCAATCGAATGTTGTCGTGCAACAAAAATCGCACGCCGTGTGCATTGGCCTTAAATCACCAAAAATAGACAATCTGGTCAGAGCAATAGAGTGAAATAGTGGGACTTTCATATAAAGCAGGAGCAAGAACGATATGAGGCTGATTCCAAGTTACTCACAAGGTTTTTAAATGTTCCAAGAGAAATTAGTTCCTTCACACACAGGTCACACACACACACCTCGTATCCTTGCGGCCTTCCAGGGCCAGGGTTGGGGGGCTTCCAGGTGACCTTCATTTCTGAGGAGGAAACGCTGGAAGCTTTGATGTCAGACGGGGCCTCCCTCGGCTCTGAGAACAGACAGACAGACAGGATGGTCACTCCTACTCTGAGGTAGAGGACAGACACAGACAGGGTGGTGTCACTCCTACTCTGAGGTAGAGGACAGACAGACAGACAGACAGACAGGATGGTGTCACTCCTACTCTGAGGTAGAGGACAGACAGAAAGACAGACAGACAGGATGGGGTCACTCCTACTCTGAGGTAGAGGACAGACAGACAGACAGACAGGATGGTGTCACTCCTACTCTGAGGTAGAGGACAGACAGAAAGACAGACAGACAGACAGACAGGATGGGGTCACTCCTACTCTGAGGTAGAGGACAGACAGACAGACAGACAGGATGGGGTCACTCCCACTCTGAGGTAGAGGACAGACAGACAGACAGACAGACAGGATGGTGTCACTCCTACTCTGAGGTAGAGGACAGACAGACAGACAGACATCCCTCTGATGTAGAGAACAGAGAACTTACAGACACACATCCCACAGACAGACAATGCTGCAAGCATTTTCCAGATTTTTTTTTACAAAATAACAGATAACAAACAATGTGAAACACTAATTGCAAACTGAAAATGTATCGGCAATACTCACCTCCCTCAGCAGAGTGAACTCACCTCCCTCAGCATAGTGAACTCACCTCCCTCAGCAGAGTGAACTCACCTCCCTCAGCAGAGTGAACTCACCTCCCTCAGCAGAGTGAACTCACCTCCCTCAGCAGAGTGAACTCACCTCCCTCAGCAGAGTAGACCGTGACCACGCCGCTGAAGGGCCCGTCCCCCTTGTTGTTGTAGACGCCCAGCTTCACCTCGAAGGGCGTGAGCGGGGGGAAGGTCTCGTCGCGGTACTTGTAGGTGGTGGAGTCGGCCGACGTCACCATCTTCTCCTTCCAGCCCCGCGTCCCGTTGGCTCGGAATGCCACGATGTAGCCGAACCCCTCGCCGTTCTGGAACTCCTCCGACACGGGCTGGAACCAGGGAGAGGAGAGGAACTTATTTAATTTTATACAACAGTTAGTTCCGACCAAGTAGATTTGATTGGACAAGAGGCATTCCATGAGTGCTGATATACAGTATAACAGCACTGGGACTTTTAACTATATGTATCACTCCGAAATTACCGTTAATACAAAGTAGCTCGTCTGCAGATGTTTGTGTTCAGGTTAGTAGGCAACAGTCCAGTTGCGGAACAATTTTTTGTTGACGGAGCCAAAATAAATGATTAAATAAACAAACAAATCAAAATCTGTTGTCACTTATTATTGTTAACTAATAAATTGCGCTGTAGAACTGTTGTATAAAAGCAATATCACACTCGAGGTCGTGCTGTTATACCTAATATCAGTATAACGCTATTGTGTGATATTCAGGGCTGCCAAGTTTCACCAAAAGTTTGGAGTGAGATTTTTTGGCGGTGGAGCGAGCCAAAAGCGTTTTGGCAGCGGCGGCCCCTCTCTCCCACCCAATTATTTGTGCTAGTTTCCTGCAATTTTACATGTTGTTCATAATAAACCAGCGCAAGAAATTAAAATAATTAACATTTTATAAAACAAGAAAACAAATCAGACAATATATCATATTTATGAAATCTTAATAAACAAATACAGTAGCCTACAGACTCTAAAAGAAAAATGGGCCCCATCAACAGGACTCAGCCCCTTGGTCAGCAGCAGAAAGACCCTTGATCATCATCTTATATACAGTGCATTGCTCATAGATGGCTATCATGTTATACAGTACATACCAGGGTTTTTCCTGGGTCAGAATGAGGGCTTGGTGGTTGATCTTGTGCGCGCGCAGTGCGCCCACATTTTTTTTGAGGGACCCCCAATTGTTGTATTTGTATTGTAAATTGTAATTATTATGAATTATTATTATTATTATTAATGTACCTGGTTATGTTACAGTAGAGAAACAAAAAACAGTTACCAAAACTGAGTATTTACTAGCTAAGATTGGCAAAAGATTGGCGTGGTGCAACCGAAATTAGTAAACAACTAGTTTGAAACTAGCTAGTAACAACTAGGGGTTTAGTAACTACTAAATGCCTGCATTTAGTAATGACTTACGCCAAATTGGTGCAACCCAGTCCAGTAGGCTACCAGATACGATGTTGTAATGTATGCACATATTTTGCTACCACGGTTGCCAGACGAAATTGACAATGTCCAGCCCAACCGGTCTAAAAGCTGCCGAATCCACCCGTCCAGTGTGACCAAAAGTAGCCCAATCTGGCAACACTGCTTGCTACGTTCTTGCAGCTCGCGTGAACACAGGTTCTTCCATCAGCGCTCGCCTGCCGCTTCGATTGCAGACTCAAGTTAAGGTGCAGCGTGCAGAAAGATGCCACGAAACTCATGTTTGGTAGCTTTCTTTCAAGGAATTAAAAAAATAAAAGTCCCGTAAAGCAATTGTTATTTCTCGCCGTGAGAAATAGAGGTGCGGCGTGAAAGCGTGAGAACTGGTTGAAATGCGTGAGTCTCACGGCGATTGCGTGAGACTTGGCAGCTCTGGTGATATTGCTTAATTATTTATGAATGAATGAATCGTTTAATGACCACACAACCAAGGTCGGTGGAATTTGTTGTCGGTACAGATGGAAAAGTTCAATACAGTGTCAAAACATCAAACATACACACATTACACATGACTATCACAATGGACAATATACACACATAACCACAAGACAAAAACATAGTCTATCACTATAATAATAATAATAATAATAATAATAATACAATAGACTTATATAGCGCTTTTCTAGACACTCAAAGACGCTTTACAAACTGAAAAGATTGAGTAGTAATAATAAAAAGAAGCAAAAACTAAATAAAAGAAAGTATAGGGGCCTAATTGAGGTAGTGCTGGGGACACATGAGGACACATTCATCTGCCACGCTGATTGATGTCATCCTTACGAATGCCCCTTCTAATTATAAATCTGGTGTCTTCAGTCAAGATCTGAGTGATCACTGTGCCATTGCATGCATACGCTCTGGCTCCTCAATCAAGCGACCATCAGTGATCGGAACCAAGCGCTCTCTGAAGAAGTTTGAGCTGGGGGCCTTTCTCCACGATGTTGCAGCAGAAAACTGGGACCGAATTAATTCAGTCTCCACTGTGGATGACGCCTGGTCCTATTTTAAGATAACTTTTAATCAGATCATCAACAAACACGCCCCACTCATAAAATCACGGATAAAGGATCGCTTCAGCCCCTGGTTTTCCCATGACTTGGCTGAGTTGATCCGCCAGAAGAACACCTTATGGTGGAAAGCTCGTTCCACCCAGTCTTCTGCTGACTGGCTTGCCTTTAGGCAGTGTAGAAATAAAAGCACTCAGGCTGTCAGAAAAGCCAAAACCAGTTACTCCTTGGACAAATTTGCATCCTGTGGCTCTGACGCCAAGATGTTTTGGAAAACGGTCAAAGCCATGGAAAACAAACTCACTTCCCCTCATCTTCCTAGTGCAATGACCTTTGGTGACACTGTTGTCACTGACAAGTCTCACATGGCTTCGCTTTTTAATCATCACTTTGTCAACTCGGCCCATGTATTCTCAGCTACTCCCCCCATTGCTGCTTCACCACATTCTAGTAGTGGTCTAGTGGATAGTGAGTTGGACTTGTGATCGGAAGGTTGTGAGTTCAAATCCCGCCTGAAACCACACCACTACTAGTGTGCCCTTGAGTAAGCCACTTAGCCCTCAGTTACTCCAGGGGGAATGTCCCTGTAATTCGTAATTGTAAGTCGCTTTGGATTAAAAGCGTCTGCTAAATGGCAAAATTATTATTTAATTATTAATTAATTACATTCTCCTCCTCCTTCCAGCTGTGACGCTTTCTCCTTTAAACCTGTCTTGACCTCAGAGGTTTTAGAGGAGCTAACCAAGCTAGACTCAAACAAGTCTGCTGGCCTTGATGGGCTCGAACCCATGTTTTTGAAAGCTGCTGCACCTGTCATTTCCGCTCCCATCACACGGCTATTCAACATGTCTTTTGAGCTGTCTGTCTTTCCTCCTGACTGGAAATCCGCGCTGGTCTTTCCCCTCTTTAAAGGTGGCTCTAGCTCCGACCCCAACTGCTACAGGCCCATCTCCATCTTGCCGTGCCTGGCCAAGGTCCTGGAGAAGCTGGCTCTCAAACAGCTCAGCCACTTCATGACCTCAAACAACATCCTGTCCAACATGCAGTCTGGGTTCCGGCCTGGCCACGGGTGCATCACAGCTACCTTGAAAGTTATGGATGACATTCTCACTTCCTTGGACTCCAAGCAGGTCTGCATCGCTGCCTTTATCGACCTAGCTAAGGCCTTTGATTCTGTCATCCATTCCATCCTTCTACAGAGGCTCTCCAACATTGGTCTCTCGACAAACTCTTGCAACTGGTTTGCCAGCTATCTAACTGACCGAGTTCAGCAAGTGAAGACTGAAAATATCTTGTCAGACCATCTCACCATCTCTAAAGGGGTGCCTCAAGGCTCCATCTTGGGACCAACGTTGTTCTCAATCTACATCAATGATGTAGCAAAAGATGCTGGCAAATCCCAGATCCATCTTTATGCTGACGACACCATCTTGTATTGTGCAGGCCCTTCACTCCACTCTGCGGCTTCCACTCTACAACTCAGCCTCACCTCCATTGAGCAGTCTTTTCATCGCCTCCATCTTCTCCTCAACACCAAAAAAACAAAGTGCATTCTTTTCGACCGGAGACCTCGTGTCAGCAGCCCCCCTAAGATCTTCTGTGTTGACGGTTCCGAGCTGGAGTTCGTCTCTTGTTACAAATACCTTGGCCTTTGGCTGGACTCATCCCTTTCCTTCACCACCGACATAAAGCACCTGCAGACAAAAGTCAAAGCTTGCCTAAGCTTTTTATACCGGAACAAGGCCTCCTTTACCCGTGCAGCCAAACATACCCTTGTCAAGATGACCATCCTGCCCATATTTGACTATGGCGATACCATCTATACTATAGGATGGCATCTCAGTCTGCCCTCAGGAAACTCGACACACTCCATCACTCCGCCATTCGTTTTGCCATTAGTGCGCCTTTCACAACTCACCACTGTGTTCTGTACACCCTTGTAGACTGGACATCTCTTCACAGCAGACGGCTCTGTCACTGGATTCATATTATCTACAAATCCATACTTTGCAAAACACCTTTCTACCTCTCATCCCTTCTGCACCTCTCTCACCGCCCCGTCATCGTTCTAAGATCCAGTGATCTTGTCCGACTCACCATCCCCAAAGCCCGTACCGTAGTCGGGCGCAGCGCTTTCCGGTTCGCTGCAGCACACGACTGGAACACCTTACAAAACACCCTCAAACTCACCGCCCTCACCTCACTCACTGCTTTCAAACAAATCCTGCAGCGAACCATAGTCGATCAATGCACCTGTTGATCACCGTCTCTCACCCATCCCATAACCCATCACTGCCTCATTTTAAGTACCCCTGCTCCACTACCCCCGCTATCCCTCACCTCCGCTCTTCCTCACCCCTACCTCCTCCGTCTCTCTCCCCTCTCTCTGACTGTTAGTATTTTAATGCATCTGTATTTGCCAGTGTTTTATTGTTTTATTGTTTATTGTATTACTTAACCTTGTTTTATTTCTAGCTCCCCCTCCCCCCCCCCCCCCCAAGAGCCATTGCTTTTTGGTCAGGCTGCATTTGCAAATAAGAATTTGTTCTTACATGTTTGCCTGTTTAAATAAAGGTTAAATAAAAAAATAAAAGGGGGAGGAGAGGGTTAACTGGTGAAGGTGAGCTTGAAGAGGTGGGTTTTGAGGGCCTGTTTAAATGTTGGGAGGGTGTTGGCCTCGTACCTACGACCGAATCACAGCCGTGCTGATATATAACAGTATAACAGCACTCCCTCTCGTGTGATATTGCCTAATTATTCAGCGAATGTTTTATAAGAAAGAGCGAAAGCTGCCCAGACCTCCAGTCTGTGGTGAGGTTATGAGGGGACACACTCAGATCAGTTTTACTGGCTCCAACGCTCGTCTGCTGTTCTACTAAATAGGTGATACTGGGAGCCGCCTGCAACACCTGCTACATATTTAATGGAACCGAATGCAATTTATTAGGGGAGATAGAAATGTAATTAAAATGTGAGCGTGCGGAATTAAATCTTAGGCTTAATTAAATGCATGACATACACCTGTTTGCTCTGGTTTTTGGGCGGAATGCGATGATTTTCACAGGTTTCAAAACGTTGACACACCCTCAAGGCTTTCGGAGACCGTGCCTTCTCACTAGCTGCACCCCCCGCCTCTGGAACTCCCACCCTCAACCACTCAGAGACTCACCCTCACTCTCCACTTTTAAATCCCACCTCAAAACCTACCTGTTCTCCCATGCATACAACCTCCCCTACCCCCTAACCATCTCCCCTAGCCCTGCCACCCCCCTCTCCCCCCCGCTGGACATTGCTGTTGTTTCTGTGTTTTCTGTTTTCCCCATATTGTCAGCGTCTTTGAGCCCCGGGAAAGCACTATATAAAAACAATAAATTATTATTATTATCATAAGGCATCAAATGACCATAGTCTTTACAATGGGAAGCTGCTATTTACACACAAAGACCACTATTTGGCTGTCTTGTAAATTAGCCTGCTTCCTACACAGGAAAACTGCAAAATAGCTTTATACTAGCTTATCCTGATGTGATTTTGAAAATGTAAGGATACTGGGTGGTAGAACGCACATATCTAGGAGACGTCATGAAAGGAGGGTCCTGAAATTTGATAGAGTGCAAAGGTATAACAATTTATTTTACTCACATGGTCAAATGGGGTCAAATGACAGTGACAGATAGTGTGAATGCTGCACAGCACAGTGCAACACACAAGACTGAGGGAAACTAGATGGCTGTGTAGAGGCAGAGAGTATGGTAGGGAAGCGGAGAGAGAGAGAGAGAGTATGGATGTGCTGATCTGAGTCAAGGTTAAGTCTCCCTGTTTGTGCTTCAGGTCCTGCCGGGCTGTACAGCGGTGACGGAGGCGGCGGTGGTTTCCTATTATAGTTTCCTAGAGAAAAAAAGCCTCTCGCCTCTAAACAGCGACTCTAATGAGACGGCTGAGCGGAGCCGCAGCCATTGTTTAGCCATTCATCCTGGTTAATAACGCAGGCCAGCACAGCCCGGCCCGGGCTCCGACAGGCCTCCACACATGGTTGGAGAGGCAGAGCGGCCGTGCACTTACATGCCCTGACTGCCAAAACGAGCTGCCATCTCTCTCTCTCTCTCTCTGCCTCCATACTCCCTCTCTCTCTCTCTCTCTCTCTGCCTGCCTCCCTCCATACTCTCTCTCTCTCTGCCTCCCGGACCCTACCATACTCTCTCTCTCTCTCTCTCTCTGCCTCCCTCCATATTCTCTCTCGCTCTCTCTCGTCTCCTTCGATATCCATCTCCATTGATCACGGACAGACAGAGCCTGCGGAAAGTTATTTCACTCAAGTAGAACGTGTGGATGATCCTGTGGGATGTCACCCCCCCCCCAAAAAAGTGATGATGCGTGTGTTGACCAGTGACCGATTCTTGCGTCACTGACAACGAACAGAGAAGAACAAGAGATACTATAATGTGATGCAGTCTGATCATTCGGTCCGCATCGTCGGCAACCAATCGAAACGTTCAGACTTTTCTTTTGAAACAGGGAACTACGTTTCAACGTTGTTGAGAATCACAACACAACAAACTCCCTAGTCGAGAACACTACTTTACATTGTTAGTAGGCTCACAAAACAAGCTGTGTTAGTTGACTAGCGATGTGTCGTTGGTTTTCAACAACACAGCAAGGTATTCACAATTTTCTAAAGAAAAGTCAGATCATTACATCGGATCCCGACATGAGGACCAAAGCATTAGAATGTGTGACATACGTCTCTTTATTCATGTGTGCGGTTGGTTTTTCTTTCATTAAAAACAAACAACAGTGCTAACTGCAGATAATGCAAAGGAAATGTTTAAATATATTAGCATAGCATTTGATTAAGAACACACACTGAGATAGTTTAACAGACATTTCTGCATAGTAGTACTTGTTGAACAAAACAATAACAGTGGTTTGTAATTAAACTGTCATCAGAGATACTAAGATTTGAATTATGCTAACATTCTGGCTACTCTTAATGAGGTTCTTGAGAGGTTGTAAAAAATGTGCAATGGGCAAGGTATCAAGCAAGGTGACTGGCCGCTCACTGGGAGCAATTTGAGATTTCAGTGTCTTGCCCAAGGACACCTCGACACGTGGCCAGCCGGGCTTCGAACCGCCGATCTGCTGATCTTGCGATCATTAGACGCCGGCTCTACCTCCTGAGACACAGCCTCTACCTCCACCAGCCTCTACCTCCTGAACCACAGCCTCTACCTCCCCCAGCCTCTACCTCCTGAGCCACAGCCTCTACCTCCTGAGCCACAGCCTCTACCTCCTGAGCCACAGCCTCTACCTCCACCAGCCTCTACCTCCTGAGCCATAACCTCTACCTCCACCAGCCTCTACCTCCTGAGCCACAGCCTCTACCTCCTGAGACACAGCCTCTACCTCCTGAGCCACAGCCTCTACCTCCTGAGCCACAGCCTCTACCTCCTGAACCACAGCCTCTAACTCCTGAGCCACAGCCTCTACCTCCACCAGCCTCTACCTCCTGAGCCACAGCCTCTACCTCCTGAGACACAGCCTCTACCTCCTGAGCCACAGCCTCTACCTCCTGAACCACAGCCTCTAACTCCTGAGCCACAGCCTCTACCTCCACCAGCCTCTACCTCCTGAGCCATAACCTCTACCTCCACCAGCCTCTACCTCCTGAGCCACAGCCTCTACCTCCTGAGACACAGCCTCTACCTCCACCAGCCTCTACCTCCTGTAACACAGCCTCTACCAGCCTCTACCTCCACCAGCCTCTACCTCCACCAGCCTCTACCTCCTGCGCCACAGCCTCTACCAGCATCTACCTCCTGCACCACAGCCTCTACCTCCATCAGCCTCTACCTCCCTGAAACACAGCCTCTACCTCCACCAGCCTCTACCTCCACCAGTCTCTACCTCCTGAGCCACAGCCTCTACCTCCACCAGCCTCTATCTCCACCAGCCTCTACCTCCTGCGCCACAGCCTCTACCTCCACCAGCCTCTAACTCCTGATACAGCCTCTACCTCCTGAGCCACAGCCTCTACCTCCTGCACCACAGCCTCTACCTCCACCAGCCTCTACCAGCCTCCACCAGCCTCTACCTCCTGAGCCACAGCCTCTACCTCCACCAGCCTCTAACTCCTGAGCCACAGCCTCTACCTCCTGAGCCATAGCCTCTACCTCCACCAGCCTCTACCTCCTGAGCCACAGCCTCTACCTCCACTAGCCTCTACCTCCTGAGCCACAGCCTCTACCTCCTGAGACACAGCCTCTACCTCCACCAGCCTCTACCTCCTGAAACACAGCCTCTACCTCCACCAGCCTCTACCTCCTGAGACACAGCCTCTACCTCCACCAGCCTCTACCTCCTGAGCCACAGCCTCTACCTCCACCAGCCTCTACCTCCTGCACCACAGCCTCTACCTCCACCAGCCTCTACCTCCCTGAAACACAGCCTCTACCTCCACCAGCCTCTACCTCCACCAGCCTCTACCTCTTGAAACACAGCCTCTACCTCCACCAGTCTCTACCTCCTGAGCCACAGCCTCTACCTCCACCAGCCTCTACCTCCTGAGCCACAGCCTCTACCTCCTGCGCCACAGCCTCTACCTCCTGAGACACAGCCTCTACCTCCACCAGCCTCTACCTCCTGCGCCACAGCCTCTACTTCCACCAGCCTCTAACTCCTGACACAGCCTCTACCTCCTGAGCCACAGCCTCTACCTCCTGCACCACAGCCTCTACCTCCACCAGCCTCTACCTCCACCAGCCTCTACCTCCTGCACCACAGCCTCTACCTCCACCAGCCTCTACCTCCTGCACCACAGCCTCTACCTCCACCAGCCTCTACCTCCTGCACCACAGCCGCCCCTTCTCATGTCAAGGTTACTTTCCTGTTGACAGTTGGGCCTCTGTACTAAATAACCAGCAGAACAACCATCCACATCTGTTCACCGTCCCCCAGGTGACGGCATGTCTCTAACAGCCCTCGTTTGAAGTCCGACAGCATTGTTCATTTACATTGTTCATTTGCGCAGACGCTACGTAGCCCCACGACTCAGGGGGAAGCCAAAGATTGCTCTTTCCTTTGACAAACAGTCCACACTCATATCCTCTTAGGTAGGAGGTGGTAGGAGATTGATCCCATTTTGTAACAAGCGGTTTGAAGAATGAGAACACAAACAGATGTTCCCGAACACCCTGGGTTTGACGGGGGGTCTGCCTAGTCCAAACGTAACATTCACTCAGCGTTGCTGCAGCTTCTATTTTTGTATATTGTGGAGTATTAATTCTGAGATTCAGTGAAAACAATCCCACAATGCATTAAGTAAGGAAGTAAAGTTTATTTCTGCAGCACCTATCCCAGACCAGGGGTCACAAAGTGCTTCACATATAAGAACATAATAAAAGAGCAAAAGTTATAGCAGATTAAAAGAAATAGGTAAACATAAAAAGTAAAGTGAAAATAAGAGCAAGAAACAAAAAACAAGTGTACAACAAATAATAACAAGACACAAAAAGACAGACCTTTGGGGTTAGCCAAAAGCCTGTCTGTACAGGACAGTCTTGAGCTGTTTTTTAAATGCTTTGACCGAGACCGCTGATCTAAGATCCAAGGGCAGAGCATTCCAAAGTTTGGGAGCCACGGTTTGGAATGCTCGATCACCCTTTATTTTAATCTGGTACTGGGGACAACCAACAAACCCTGGTCAGAGGACCTGAGAGACCTACTGGTGTTATGGCTGGGCCTCCACACACACCCTCCCCCGCCCCCACAGCTCGAGCACAGCGTGCTCTCCGCCGCAGGTGAAGCTTGTCACGTTAATTGGATGGTCATCCAGCCACAGCCAGACCAGCACACCTGTCTCCACTCCCAATCAACCCTCTGGCTACATCTACCCTGGACTTTCAGTCATTCATCGTCAGTTCTTCCCTAAGAATGGCCTGCCCACGCCAGCCACTACCGCCAGCCCGCCAGGCTGAAACCCCCGGGCTCAGCATATCTGTTTTTCCACCTCTCTACACTGTAAATAAATACCCTACGGGGTTAACACAGTATTCTGCCTCCGGTGTCGTGCTCTTGAGCCCCCAAACTACCGTGGCATATCAGAAGAACTGACCATGCAATTGGGCTCAGACGACACGAGGGACCGGGCACCATCTCCCACCCCTGGATCCGGGCCGACGGCTATCCAAGCCTAGGGGAAGGTCCTCTCTGAACACGCTCGCCTCCTCCACGAGGCAGCTACCGCGTTCCAGGTCCTGAACACTCGCCTTGCAGCTCAGGAGGCTAACCAGGAGCGCCGCGCCACCCAGATGCAGCACCTCGTCACCACGACCCAGGCGCTTACGGTACAGGTGGCTGCGCTCGCAGCTTCTGCCCCCCCCCCCCTGCTCTTCCAGATCCTGTCCAGCTACCGGCACCACTAACTGGACAGCCACGGGAGCCCCACCTAGCCAGCCCCCGCCCCTTCGACGGAGCCTTCGCCCAGTTCCGAGGATTCATCCTGCAGTGTGAATAAATTTTTTCACATCAGCCCAGCCAGTTCTGTTCACCGGCAGCCCATGTGGCGTTCATCACCAACCTCACCACCGGCGACGCCCTGTATTGGGTCCAGGCCATCCTCTGCGCCCGCCCTGACCTGTTCGGTGACTATACTGCTTTTCTCACCGAGTTCAAGAGGGTTTTCGATCACCCCACTGCAGGACAGGAGGTCGGGGCGCGACTGATGACACTCCACCAGGGGAACCGGACAGCTGCGGCCTACTCTACTGAGTTTCGCACCCTGGCAGCCGGAAGCGGGTGGAATGACAGGGCACTGCGATCTGCTTTCCGACAGGGGCTGAGTGAGGCTCGGGACAAGCCCGTCACCCTGGACGAACTAGTGGCCCTAGCCATCGATGTCGACGAGCGCTCCCGGGAGCGTCGGAGAGAGAGAGGGCGCCACCAGACCAGCTCGCCACTTCTCCAAGACTCCATCCTCACAGACAACCCCTCCTCTGCACGGGAGTCGACCAGCACCCCATCCACTGGTGAGGAGCCTATGCAGCTTGGCCGGACCCGCCTCACCACGGCGGAGAAGGAGAGGAGAAGGGTCCAGGGGCTGTGCCTCTACTGTGGGGAGAAAGGGCACCTCCGTGACACCTGCCCGTCCCTGCCAAAAGAGTAGGCTCACCCGAAGGGGGATTCCGGGTGAGCCGTGTCTCTCACTCCCCACCAACCACCAGCCCAGCCAGGTTCTCTGTCACCCTCTCCTGGCAGGGTCATAACCTCACTGTCGAGGCCATCATCGATTCGGGGGCAGACGAGAACTTTATGGATGCCCAGCTGGCCCGCTCCGCTGCCGTTCCCCTTGTTGCTCTAGAAACCCCCCTTGCCGTCTCAGCCCTAGATGGACACAACCTGGGGCCTCTCACCCACCGCTCAACACCCCTCTCCTTGACCGTCTCCGGGAACCATGTGGAGGAGATTCGGTTTTACATCCTCAAGACCCCCCAGTCCCCGCTCATCCTGGGACGACCGTGGCTCGAGCTCCACATCCCCCATGTCAGCTATGGTGAGGGACGCATCCTGAGCTGGAGTACCTCCTGTTACGCCCGGTGCCTCCGTGCCGCCCATACCCCCTCATCGCCTCTGCGACCGCCTCCGGCTTCCCCTGATCTCTCCTCCATCCCAGAGGTCTACCACGACCTAGGAGAGGCCTTCAGTAAGGAGCGTGCTCGCACCCTGCCCCCTCACCGGCCCTACGACTGTGCCGTCGAGCTCCGCCCTGGCAGCAAACACCCAGTCAGTCGTCTCTACAACCTTGCCCCCCCGGAGAAAGCAGCCATGGACACCTACATCTCCGACTGCCTGGCTGAGGGGCTCATCCGTCCATCACACTCCCCGGTGGCAGCGGGGTTTTTCATCGTAAAGAAGAAGGATGGAACCCTCAGACCATGCATCGACTACCGTGAGCTCAATGCCATTACCATCCGGAATACCTATCCTCTTCCCCTCATGAGCTCCAACTTTGAGCCCCTCCTTGGGGCCACCATCTTTACAAAGCTGGACCTCCGGATTCGTGAGGCCATCTGGTCCGGATTCGTGAGGGGGACGAGTGGAAGACGGCGTTCAAGACCCCCCGTGGCCACTATGAGTACCTCGTCATGCCCTTTGGTCTCACTAACGCCCCCTCCGTCTTTCAAGCCCTCATGAATGACGTCCTCAGAGACATGCTGGACATCTTTGTCGTCCTCTACCTGGATGACATCCTGGTGTTCTCCAGGAACCCTGAGGAGCACGTTCAACATGTCCGCCTAGTCCTCCAGCGCCTCCTGGAGAATCGCCTTTTCATTAAGGCTGAGAAGTGCTCTTTCAAACGCTCACTCTGTTCGGTTCTAGTAGGGTTAAATGCTATATTCTGATCAGCCTGGTTGTAAAGCAAGCCATGCTAACCCATCGCTAGTTCAAACAGACCGTAGTAGACTTTAAACAACAAAGAGACACGGATTCAATCATGATTATTATTTACTTGCAAGGAGGATGAATCTAAAGGCCTCTCCTGCGAGAGACCCCCAGATTCACACTAATCTCTCCTCCTGAGAGCCAGTCTTTTATTCTCATACAGAAAGGAAAGGAGGAGGCAGTTTGTGATCCTATCAGTCACCTAGATGGTCAGGAGGGCCGTCCCCTGTGATGTCACTATAGCCTTAAGTCAGGGGGCTATTGCACAACATTGCACAACACTCAGGGGGCTATTGCACAACATTGCACAACACTCACCTACAGCATATATACAGGCCCCTATCATATACAATCTATGCATCGAAGTGGACGCCCAACTTGGACTGAAGATAAGGAGTGGACAATGGGTGAGGAAAAGTTCATACACAGAGCCCAGAGTACAGGCTGTACAAAGTTCACACAGTAATACACAGAGCCCAGAGTACAGGCTGTACAAAGTTCACACAGTGATACACAGAATTATACAGAAATGTATAGAGTACATGTACTAATGTACTCTTCAAAACATCCACAACATTATGGAAACATCATTCAAACCTATCACACTCTTTGGAGTTCCTGGGGCTCATCGTGGAGGGTGGGTTGACTCGCCCTGACGCCAAGAAGACTCGGGCCGTCGTCGAGTGGAGCCAACCTACCACCCGGAAACAGCTGCAGTCCTTTCTCGGCTTCGCCAACTTCTACCGGCGATTCATCCGGGACTTCAGCCGGGTAGCCGCTCCCCTCACTGCCCTCACCTCCCCCCTGCGCCAGTTCACGTGGACACCCGCAGCCAGCGCTGCCTTCAGTGACCTGAAGAGGCTCTTCACCTCGGCGCCGGTCCTAATCAATCCAGACCCCTCTAGGCCCTTCATTGTGGAGGTGGACGCCTCAGACACGGGCGTCGGTGGCGTGCTTTCACAACGGTCGGATGACCAGACCGTGCACCCCTGCGCCTTCTACTCCCGCCGTTATACCCCCGCCGAGGCCAACTACGACATCGGGAACCGCGAGCTGCTGGCGGTGGTGGAGGCGTTCCACGAGTGGTGGCACTGGCTGGAGGGCGCAGAGCACACCTTCACCGTCTGGTCGGACCACAAGAACCTAACCTACATCAAGTCGGCCAGGCGGTTGAACTCCCGTCAGGCACGCTGGGCCCTGTTCCTCGGGCGGTTTCACTTCCACCTCACGTTCCGTCCGGGCTCCCTGAACGCCAAGGCTGACTCCCTTTATCGGCTTCATGCCGCAGAGGAGGAACCCACCACTCCTGACACCATCATTCCATCCTCCCGGGTCGTTGGAGTGGTCACCCTGGAAGTCGAGGCGGTGGTCAGAGCTGCCCAGCGCACCCAGGCAGATCCCCGGACTGGTCCCCCCGGTCGCCTCTTCGTCCCAGACGCCGTCAGGACCAAGGTGATGCAGTGGGGCCACGCCAGCCGCTTCGCCTGCCACCCTGGGGCCCTACGCACCCTGTCCTTCCTGCGCCGGCGGTTCTGGTGGCCCACCATGGCCGCGAACGTCAGGGAATTCGTCTCGGCCTGCCCTACCTGCGCTCGCAGCAAGGCATCCCACCGGCCGCCGCCATCGGGATTGCTGCAGCCTCTACCCGTGCCCGGTCGACCGTGGTCCCACCTCGCCGTGGACTTTGTGACCGGCCTTCCCCCGTCTCTGGGCAACACGGTCATCCTCACCATCGTGGACCGCTTCTCCAAGTCTGTGCGGTTGGTGGCTCTGGCAAAGCTACCGACCTCGGCGGAGACGGCGGAGCTACTCACCACCCACGTCTTCCGCCTTTACGGGCTTCCCCAGGATGTGGTTTCCGACCGTGGTCCCCAGTTCACGTCCAAGGTGTGGCAGGCCTTCTGTTTGGGGATTGGGGCCACGGTCAGCCTCTCCTCCGGCTACCATCCACAGACCAATGGGCAGGCGGAGAGAGCCAACCAGAGCCTGGAGTCGGCGCTCCACTGCATGTCCTCCCTCCATCCATCCTCCTGGAGCAAGGACCTACCCTGGGTGGAGTACTCGTTGAACGCCATGGTCAATGAAGCCACCGGCCGGTCCCCCTTCAAGTGCTCCTTGGGGTACCAGCCACCCCTGCTTCCTACTCAGGAGGGCGAAGCGTCAGTACCTTCGGTCCAGGCACACCTCCTTCGCTGTCGTTGGGTCTGGACCTCTGTACGCTCAGCCTTGCTTCGGGCCACTGCCCGAACCACCCGGAGCGCCAACCGTCGTCGCACTCCAGCTCCTGAGTACCAGGTTGGCCAGAGGGTCTGGCTCTCCACGGCTGATCTCCCCCTAAATGTCTCCTCCCGGAAAATGGTTTCGAGGTACATCGGCCCCTACGCCATCGACCGGGTCATTAACCCCGCTGCCATCCGGCTGGTCCTTCCTCACTCCCTCCGTCGAATCCACCCGGTGTTCCATGTCTCCCGGGTAAAGCCCTATGTCGCCAGCGACCTGATGCCACCAGCCCCTGCACCACCCCCTCCTCAGTTGGTGGATGGTCACCCCCAGTGGGCAGTGAGGAGACTTCTGAAAGTTTGTCGCTGTGGCCGGGGTTTCCAGTACCTGGTTGACTGGGAGGGATATGGGCCAGAGGAGCGGAGCTGGATTCCCCGGTCCCAGATCATGTCCCCAGTCCTCCACAGGGACTTCTATCGAGGCTCCTGCTCGGAGGGCGGTCCTGTTACGGCTGGGCCTCCACACACACCCTCCCCCGCCCCCACAGCTCGAGCACAGCGTGCTCTCCGCCGCAGGTGAAGCTTGTCACGTTAATTGGATGGTCATCCAGCCACAGCCAGACCAGCACATCTGTCTCCACTCCCAATCAACCCTCTGGCTACATCTACCCTGGACTTTCATTCATTCATCGTCAGTTCTTCCCTAAGAATGGCCTGCCCACGCCAGCCACTACCGCCAGCCCGCCAGGCTGAAACCCCCGGGCTCATCATATCTGTTTTTCCACCTCTCTACACTGTAAATAAATACCCTATGGGGTTAACACAGTATTCTGCCTCCGGTGTCGTGCTCTTGAGCCCCCAAACTACCGTGGCATAACATACTGGGGCTGTAAGGACGCAGTAGGTCACAGATGTAAGCAGGTGCCTGACCATGGAGGGCTCTGTAAGTGATGACCAGAACCTTGAATTTAATTCTATATTTGATGGGGAGCCAGTGTAGGGACGCTAAGATGGGAGTAATATGACATGACTTTCTGGACCTAGTCAACAGCCTTGCAGCTGAATGTTGGACCATTTGTAGCCGGCCCAGGGTAGATGCGTCGAGGCAGGTGAACACTAGTTGGTACCATATAGTTTAACATGCACTGTACTGTACCTACAAAATCCTCCACCTCACCTACAAATCCCTCCACGCCTGCGCCCCCCAGTACCTAACTGACCTCCCCAGCATACCCCTTCCCGGAACCTGCGGTCCGCAGACATAGGCCTGCTGTCCACCCCCTGCACCAACCTACGGACCTTTGGGGACAGAGCCTTTAGACGGGCTGCACCTACCCTCTGGAACTCTCTCCCCATAGTGATCCGCAACGCCCCGACCCTGGACACCTTCAAATCAGCCCTTAAATCCCATCTGTTCACCAAGGCCTTTGGCCCCTAGTCACTGTTTCTGTTTTGCTTTGTTTGTTTTCTGTTTTGTCTGTCTGACCATTTCCTCTAAAATTGTAAAGCGTCCTTGGGTTTTATGAAAGGCGCTATAGAAATCCAAGTTATTATTATTATTATTATTATTATTACTGTACGTGATCTCCCAGGTGACCCCAAGTAAATACCTGTTTAAACACGATTAAAACAAAGCGTTAAGAGATATGATTAAACCATAGTGTGACATACACTATCATATCTCGGCTATTAGCCACACAATCAAGGCTATTATCCACACAAACATTAGATAGCAGCAGTTATCTAACGTCACCAGACAAACAACATGAAGTTTAGAGGCTAGTGGTGTAATTAGTCTTTGAGTGTGTCATGGAATTGCCTTGTATCTCTCATTGACAGTGAATGTGACTGAGTGTAAACTAATAGGATCACATGTATAGGTCCTCAATATTATTATTAATTAGACCGTACACACATTGTCCATCAACCGTGCTCAATCATCTTCAAACGGCTGACAGGTATTCCCAAGGAACAGTGAAAGTGTTTAATGAATGGCACATGTAGACTACATTAGGCTGAACGACAGCTCGTCACGTTTGATGTCACAGTAAAACTAAACCATCAGGGAGCGGTTTTCTAGACGTCACAACGGTTTGGAGTGACAATCCATGGGCAGGGTTCCCACACCTTCTGAAACATCAGATTCAAGCACCTTTCAAGGACTTTCAAGACTCAATTCCCTCAAATTCAAGGACCCAACATGGCATAGTTTGAGACAGATCTAGATGAGAGTTTATATAATAGCCGTGGGAACCGTGGGAACCCTGCACGGACACTATAAAAGCAGCAGTAATGTCAAGTGTATGTATGATCATGGTTTTGTGTTTATTCAATGTGTTTTGGATTTTAAGAACATTTAACATCTATTATTTGTGAGCCATAACTTGAATGACTTTTGTTGTAATTGTTGGAGTCCACCAGGTTCATGCATTAAAATGCACAAAACGGTTTTAGTCACTACCCATCTTCCGTCGGAGACTGAAGACCTCCATCTCTTCAGGTTACACCTTAACTGCTCCTCCTGAGATATCTACTACCCCCCAGCACTGTGTCTCCTGAGACACCTACTACCCCCCAGCGCTGTGCCTCCTGAGACATCTACTACACCCCAGCACTGTGTCTCCTGAGACATCTACTACCCCCCAGCATTGTGCCTCCTGAGACATCTACTACCCCCCAGCACTGTGTCTCCTGAGACATCTACTACCCCCCAGCACTGCGTCTCCTGAGACATCTACTACCCCCCAGCATTGTCTCCTGAGACAACTACTACCCCCCAGCACTGTCCCTCCTGAGACATCTACTACCCCCCAGCACTGCGTCTCCTGAGACATCTACTACCCCCCAGCACTGTGTCTCTGGAGACATCTACTACCCCCCAGCACTGTGTCTCCTGAGACATCTACTACCCCCCAGCACTGTGTCTCCTGAGACTCCTACTACCCCCCAGCACTGTGCCTCCTGAGACATCTCAGTCGGAGACTGAAGACCTCCATCTCTTCAGGTTACACCTTAACTGCTCCTCCTGAGACATCTACTACCCCCCAGCACTGTGTCTCCTGAGACACCTACTACCCCCCAGCGCTGTGCCTCCTGAGACATCTACTACACCCCAGCACTGTGTCTCCTGAGACATCTACTACCCCCCAGCATTGTGCCTCCTGAGACATCTACTACCCCCCAGCACTGTGTCTCCTGAGACATCTACTACCCCCCAGCACTGCGTCTCCTGAGACATCTACTACCCCCCAGCATTGTCTCCTGAGACAACTACTACCCCCCAGCACTGTCCCTCCTGAGACATCTACTACCCCCCAGCACTGCGTCTCCTGAGACATCTACTACCCCCCAGCACTGTGTCTCTGGAGACATCTACTACCCCCCAGCACTGTGTCTCCTGAGACATCTACTACCCCCCAGCACTGTGTCTCCTGAGACACCTACTACCCCCCAGCACTGTGCCTTCTGAGACATCTACTACCCCCCAACACTGCGTCTCCTGAGACACCTACTACCCCCTGTACTGTTTCCCCAGTGTCAAATAAATAAATAAAAATAAATCTTCCTTCTTCTATCACGACGACTGCCAAAGGCCCCTGGCTTGAGCATAGAATACTTTTTCCTGCTATGACTAGTGGATAGACGATTCACTTACTTAGTCAAATGTATCGATTGTAAGTCGCGTTGGAATAAGGCGTCTGCTAAATGCCGAATATGTAGTGTGACAGGCAGGAGGGGGAGGGCAGTGATGCAACAAGGATAAGCTCTTAGAGGAGGATGTTGTGATGACCAGCCCAAGGCCGGACCCACAGAGGGTTTGGAGCAGAAATGACAACTATAATTTTTCTTGTTATCAATGTGGACAGACGAAATTATCGAAGCGATGGTGGTGGAGACAAAATCGATACACTGAGGCCATTATTCAACTGAACGAGCTTGCACCACAAGCTCATAATGCGAGGCTAGGCACCCCCCCCCCCCCCCCCAGGGTTCCCACACCTTCTGAAACATCAGATTCAAGCACTTTTCAAGGACTTTCAAGACTCAATTCCCTCAAATTCAAGGACCCAACACAGCGTAGTTTGAGACAGATCTAGATGAGAATTTATATAATATGAACTGTCCGCTCACAGACAACAATTAAAAAGAGAGGCTTGAATGTGTGAACACTAGATGGTCTCTTGCCTTCTCTACCACAGCACAGCAAAACAATATATTGTGAAATATGTGTAAAGTTACTGTGTTAAGTTAAGCAATGTGACTTATCTACTATAATCTACATTTTTTTTAGAGAGAGAGAGAGAGGGGGGGGGGGGGGGGAATTCAAGCACTTTCAATGACCCATGTCTATTTTCAAAAACTTTCAAGGCCTTGATTTTCTTTTCTCAAATTCACAAACTTTCAAGGATTTCAAGGACTCGTGGGAACCCTGCCCCCCAGACCAAACAGAGATGTGAGAGACATTTTGGGGGCAACAGGTGAGCTTGGGTAGGGTGAAAAAAACAAAATCACTGATCACTGAAATAGATTCCAACTAGTAAGACGCTGCCTGCACTCCATCAGCTATAACAACTGAGTTAAGAGGAGCCTCTTTAAAATGCTACGCTGCTATTTACACACAACGACCACTAGTTGGCACCGCTTGTAAATTAGCTTGCTTCCTACACAGAAAAACAGAAAAATAGCTTTATACTAGCTTATCCTGATGTGATGTTGAAAATGTAAGGATACTGGGTGGTAGAACGCACATATCTAGGAAAGGTCATGAAAGGAGGGTCCTGAAATTTGATCGAGTGCAAAGATATAAAATGTTTCTTTACTCACAGTAAAGAATGACCCCTCATGGCTGTTCTAGTGTTAATTGTTAATAAAATCCATGGTTCTAGTTGATGTGTAGTGTTGATGTGTAATGATGAGACACCCCAAAAATGGTACGCAAATACTTTTTTGATTTTTAAGTGGCCTTGAGTCCAAAAAGGTTGGGAACCGCTGGTCTAGGAGTCTAGAGGTGGGGAGGGGGGGGGGGGTAGGAGGCTGGAGTCTAGAGGTGGGGGGGGGGGGGTAGGAGGCTGGAGTCTAGAGGTGGGGGGGGGGGAGGGGGGGTAGGAGGCTGGAGTCTAGAGGTGGGGGGGGGGGGGTAGGAGGCTGGAGTCTAGAGGTGGGGGGGGGGGAGGCTGGAGTCTAGAGGTGGGGGGGGGGGGAGGCTGGAGTCTAGAGGTGGGGGGGGGGGAGGTAGGAGGCTAGAGGTGGGGGGGGGGTAGGAGGCTGGAGTCTAGAGGTGGGGGGGGGGTAGGAGGCTGGAGTCTAGAGGTGGGGGGGGGGGGAGGTAGGAGGCTAGAGGTGGGGGGGGGGGAGGCTGGAGTCTAGAGGGGGGGGGGGGTAGGAGGCTGGAGTCTAGAGGGGGGGGGGGGTAGGAGGCTGGAGTCTAGAGGTGGGGGGGGGGGAGGCTGGAGTCTAGAGGTGGGGGGGGGGTAGGAGGCTGGAGTCTAGAGGTGGGGGGGGGGGAGGTAGGAGGCTAGAGGTGGGGGGGGGGTAGGAGGCTGGAGTCTAGAGGTGGGGGGGGGGTAGGAGGCTGGAGTCTAGAGGTGGGGGGGGGGGAGGTAGGAGGCTAGAGGTGGGGGGGGGGGAGGCTGGAGTCTAGAGGGGGGGGGGGGTAGGAGGCTGGAGTCTAGAGGGGGGGGTTGGAGGCTGGAGTCTAGAGGTGGGGGGGGGGGTAGGAGGCTGGAGTCTAGAGGTGGGGGGGGGGGGGGGGTAGGAGGCTGGAGTCTAGAGGTGGGGGGGGGGGGGGGGTAGGCTGGAGTCTAGAGGTGGGGGGGGGGGGGTAGGAGGCTGGAGTCTAGAGGTGGGGGGGGGGGGTAGGCTGGAGTCTAGAGGTGGGGGGAGGGGGGGTAGGAGGCTGGAGTCTAGAGGTGGGGGGGGGGGTAGGCTGGAGTCTAGAGGTGGGGGGAGGGGGGGTAGGAGGCTGGAGTCTAGAGGTGGGGGGGGGGGGGGGGTAGGAGGCTGGAGTCTAGAGGTGGGGGGGGGGGGTAGGAGGCTGGAGTCTAGAGGTGGGGGGGGGGTAGGAGGCTGGAGTCTAGAGGTGGGGGGGGGGGGGGGTAGGAGGCTGGAGTCTAGAGGGGGGGGGGGGGGGGGTAGGAGGCTGGAGTCTAGAGGGGGGGGGATGCTGTAGAGGGGTTGTTTACTTTCCTTTCCTCTGGTTCCATTTTGTCCCAGCTGTCTCCATCAGCCTGGGTGTCCTTCACCTCCAGAGCTGACACGCTCTCGGCTTTTTCCCCCTAATCGTCTCCGTAGACTTTTGGACAGTGTATAATATATTTGTCCCCGAGTATCTTGACTCCTACTCGGCTTGGTTCGAAAAAACCATCCGGCGGTTGAAAAGGTTGTTTTTTCTTCCCAGAGAAGAAATTGTCACTTATGTTCAGACCACGTGCAGTGCATGCAGACGACAGCCTGGATAAACACCTTTTGGGGGGGAAGTTTACTTGCTTTACTTGCTTGCTGGATTTAACCAGATTGGTGTGAACGGCTCCTTTAATAGCCCAGCACTATTCTATCCTCTAGCAGATGTGTCATTTGTTTTCCGACATGTTCAAGACGACAGTTTGAGCACTCTGGTGGCTCTGGTAGTATTTCAGACACTTCATCAATCGCTTCACAAACCGTGCCGCCGGGAATGTAGAAGGGTTTTCATCATCCTACTGTTTTATTGTGAGATCACCCACCCAGGGATCCTACAAGTTTCAACAAGTCAAATGTAAGACCTTTTTGGACCTCTTTGGATATCATTTTTTACCTATTCGCGACACCATATGATCATCCTCAAGGTGATGAAATTAGGAATTTCACTGCCATACAGACAAAAAAGAAAGCGAATTGATATTTTTTGGGTTCCAGCTGGATTAATTTCCGTGTAAATAGATGTGGTCGGACTGATTTCCTTGCAGGATCTCGTTTTTAAGACCTAGCACCTCATTTTTTAGACCTAATAACTGCCATGTGAGACCTTTTTAGGCATTATAAATCGGATTTTAGACTTCAAGGCTTTTTAAGAACAGCGCGGGAACCCTGCCTACTGTTTTATTGTACGATCACCCACTAGCAGCATGCTCGATGGTTGGGCTGGGTTGGCCTGTGTGGGCTTGTTGGGATTAGCCTTGGTCGAGCTAGCATTAGCATTAGCACGCCTGGTGTTTGGTCTGTCTTTGGCGGTGGCGGCGTTCGTAAATTCGCTCTGAGAGCGCCGGAGCGTCCGCCAGAGCGTCCACCGGAGCGACTGCCTCTTGTCCAATCAAATCAAGGGGACCGAGTTAATTGATTGGACGAGAGGCTGTCACGTGGACGCTCCTGCACTCTTCAGAAGTCCTTACCTCCCATGAGATGACCAGCTCATGCCTGCGACCATTTCCTCCACTGACGTTTGCCGGCGCCACCGATGGGACTGCAAGACATAAGAGCAACACTCCAACTCGATCAACTAGAACCACAGGTTTTATTAACAAACTCAATTAACACTAGAACAGCCATGAGGGGTCATTCTTTACTGTGAGTAGAAAGAAACATTTTATATCTTTGCACTCGATCAAATTTCAGGACCCTCCTTTCATGACTTTTCCTAGATATGTGCGTTCTATCACCCAGTATCCTTACATTTTCAAAAACACATCAGGATAAGCTAGTACAAAGCTATTTTGCCGCTTTTCTGTGTAGGAAGCAGGCTAATTTACAAGCAGCCAACTAGTGGTCGTTGTGTGTAAATAACAGCTTGAGCATTGTAAAGAGCGGCATTGTAAAGAGCGGCTCTTTTAGTAGGTAAAAAAGGCACGGCTGTTCGAGTGTTAAACTCCTCTTAAATGGGGAAAAAAAGCAAATTACTGCCAGTGACATAGGTAATAGCCCATCTCATACAATAGACTGTGGCTCAACAATAATGTGAGCAATGCTTAGAATGGATGAACAAAACAACTGTATGTCTGTCTCGCCTGTCCGATAGATCATTCTGCTGCTTCTTTGAACTAAGGGAGTCCCTGGAGTCCCTGGCTGATTAAGCTCCAACACTTCAACTCTAAAGCCATCCAATGGGAACATAGGATGGACATGAACAGCTGCACTGAAGTTGGGGCACAAGGGGTTGGGGTCAATTTGTCCATTTGTATTCCACCAATCAGAGACTGGAATGGAGATGGAAAGATGGTAAATGGTAAACAGACTGACTTATGTAGCACCTTTATCCAAAGCGCTTTACAATGGCCTCTCATTCACCCATTCACACACCAATGGCGGCCAAGCTACCATGCAAGGCGCCGGCCCGCTCACTGGGAGCAATTTGGGGTTCAGTGTCTTGCCCAAGGACACCTCGACACGTGGCCAGCCGGGGCTCGAACCGCCGATCTGCCAACCTTGCGATCATTAGACGGCTGCTCTACCTCCTGCGCCACAGCCTCTACCTTTGTTGATAATCAACGACACGTCGCTAGTCAACTAACACAGCTTGTTTTGTGAGCCTGCTAACAATGTAAAGTAGTGCTCTAGTTAACTAGGTAGCAGTTGGGATTACTCACCCAATCCATTGTGTTGTTGCAGTATTTTGGCTTGACTAGACAGTTTTGTGTTGTGATTCTCAACATTTTGATGTTGGTTGCCGATACGAGGACCAAATGATCAGACTGTGTCACAGTCAGCAGAGCAGGCAGTCACAACGACTGGTTGTAAGCGGCTGTTACCTGCTTCTTTGGTCCTGACCCCTCTAGACGGGGCGCTGGGGTCCCCGGTCCCGATGGCGTTGCTGGCCACCACCCTGAACTCGTACTCCACCCACGGGTTGAGCTGCACCGCCATGGCCGACTCCATGTCGCCCGTGACCGGGTCTGGGTCTGGGGAGGAATAACGGACACTACACATCAACTCCTAGAACCACCGATTTTATTAACAAACTCAATTAACACAAGAACAGCCATGAGTGAGTAAAGAAAGATGTTATATCTTTGCACTCGATCAATTTTCAGGACCCTCCTACCACCCAGTATCCTTAAAATCACATCAGGATAAGCTAGTATAAAGCTATTTTGCTGTTTTTTTCTGGACTTGTTGTTTGTTCAAACATGCAATTAGACTCAAAGAGAGATTCAAAGACACATCATAAGGGGCCACGTGATTTTCAGCAACATCTGGCAAATCAGCCGGTCCACATCGGCCTGTATTCTCCAACCAAACCAAGTGAAGCACATGAAACAGCTTTACAGGGTGCCTTTTGAGAGGGAATTCTGAAAGAATCAAAGCTGGGACTGCATGTAAGTACAAGATTAACTACAGCACACTACACACAGTACAGCGTTTCTGTCCCCAGCGTACTGGGCTACGCTACGCTCTGCAGGCGGTGGGAGAGGCATGTGTGGATGTGATGTCTGGGTGCTTTCCAGGGCTGCGTATGACACTCAAAGCATTTCTTCCCTCGATGTCGAGCCAGGGAAGATGTCGCATGTGATGTTGATGAGGTGCCGTGGCCAGACTCAGCATGGTGGTGAGATGCAGCCTAAGTATTTCACAGTTTTCTTTTCTGTTTAACACTAGAACAGCCGTGTCTATGTTACCTACTATAAGAGCCGCCTCGGGGCGTCAAATGACCATAGTCTTTACAATGCTAAGCTGCTATTTACACACAAAGACCACTAGTTGGCCGCTTCTAAATTAGCCTGCCTCCTACACAGAAAAACGGCAAAATAGCTTTATATTAGCATATTCTGATGTGATTTTGAAAATGTAAGGATACTGTGTGGGAGAACGCACATATCTAGGAAAAGTCATGAAAGGAGGGTCCTGAAATTTGATCGAGTGCAAAGATGCATTTTTCTTTACTCACAGGGGTCAAATGACCCCACCCATGGCTGATTAAGTGTTAATGTATCCGATAGAGCTTTGATGCCCAGATGGGATGGGATGGGAATTCACCAAAGTCCCACTAGATGCATTATGGACCATAATGATATAATGATGAATGCATACACACGGACACAACAATATTATTGATTTCTTTTACCATTTTTTCCCATTGCCATTTAGTTTTTCCTGAAACTGAAGCCATAATAATTTTACTCTCTTGTACTTGTATAATGGGATGCAATAAACATTTGGCACACATGGCAATAAAAAAGCATGGACCTTGAATTATTAATAAAATGAAAATGAAAAATAAACATCAGTCAGTCCTGCAAGTTTGTTTCTTGAGGGTTATCTGACAACCCCACTGACAGATGACAGGTAGATAATGTCAGGTAGTGTAATGGGGGAGTGGTTGTCCTGGGAGAGTGGTTGGGGGTGGAGTTAACCAGCTATTGTTCCCACCCATTACCTGTTTGTGAAAAGTGTCTGTGAAAACTGTGAGGTTGAATTTCTCCATTCGTTGATTTGGGGGTTATCAACATTCAAATACATTCATTCATTCATTCATTCATAACTTCTTCAACATATTTCAATGTATGATCATTTGAAAGCAGTCTGCTGTTTCATAATCTGGAAAAAGGCCTAGACCTCCCCCCTAGACCTCCACCCCCCCACCTAGACCTCCACCCCTCCCCCCTACATCCAGAGGTTACAAACACATTCCCTCTGCATTGCTTACCTGTCCTGACCGTCTGCCAGCCCAGAGAGAAAGGGCTCCACCCCTCCCCTCTAGACCTCCCCCCTCCCTCCTAGACCTCCCCCTCATCCCTAGACCTCCACCCTCCCCCCTAGACCTCCCCCCTCCCCCTAGACCTCCCCCCTCATCCCTAGACCTCCCCCCTCATCCCTAGATCTCCACCCTCCCCCCTAGACCTCCCCCCTCCCCCCTAGACCTCCCCCCTCATCCCTAGATCTCCACCCTCCCCCCTAGACCTCCCCCCTCCCCCTAGACCTCCCCCCTCATCCCTAGACCTCCACCCTCCCCCCTAGACCTCCCCCCTCCCCCCTCATCCCTAGACCTCCACCCTCCCCCCTAGACCTCCACCCTCCTCCCTAGACCCCCCCCCCCTCCTCCTTACCTGTTCTGACCGTCTGCCAGCCCAGAGAGAAGGGGCTCCACCCCTCCCCTCTAGACCTCCACCCTCCCCCCTAGACCTCAACCCTCCTCCCTAGACCTCCACCCCTCCTCCCTAGACCTCCACCCCTCCTCCCTAGACCTCCACCCCCCCCCCTCTCCTTACCTGTCCTGACCGTCTGCCAGCCCAGAGAGAAGGGGCTGCGAGCCTGCAGGTTGTAGGTGCTGATGGGGCTGTGGTTGTCCACCCCGCGGCTCCACGACAGGGTGGCCGAGGCCTCTGTGATCTCCTCCACGATCACCACCCCGGGGGGGCCCGGGGGACCTGGGGAGGAGGAGAGGAGAGGAGGAGGGGAGAGAGGAGGGGAGAGGAGAGGAGAGGAGGAGAGAGGAGAGGAGGAGAGGAGAGTAGAGGAGGAGGGGGAGGGAAAGGAGAGGAGAGGAGAGGAGGGGAGAGGAGGAGAGGAGAGGAGAGGAGAGGAGAGGAGAGAGGAGAGGAGAGGAGAGAGGAGGGGAGGAGAGGAGGGGAGAGGAGAGGAGGGGAGAGGAGGAGAGGAGAGAGGAGAGGAGAGGGGAGGGGAGGGGAGAGGAGAGGAGAGGAGGGGAGAGGAGGGGAGAGGAGAGGAGAGGAGGAGAGAGGAGGGGAGGAGAGGAGAGGAGGGGAGGGGAGAGGAGAGAGACTGAGCTACACACTCATACAGAGAGACTGAGGGAGAGAGAGAGGGGCGGCTGTGTCTCCGGAGGTAGAGTCTGCGCCTAATGATCGCAAGGTTGGCAGTTTGGCGGTTCGAGCCCCGACTGGCCCCATGTTGAAGTGTCCTTCACTTGTCCCTCCTTGAGGCGCCGGCCCGCTCATTAGGAGCAATTTGGGGTTCAGTGTCTTGCCCAAGGACACTTCGACATGTGGCCAGTCGGGGCTCGAACTGCTGATCTGCCAACCTTGCGACCATTAGGCACCACCTCCTGAGACACAACCGCCCCTCTCTCTCTCCCTCAGTCTAAGTGTATAAGTGTGTAACTCAGTCTAAGTGTATAAGTGTGTAACTCAGTCTCTCTGTATAAGTGTGTAGCTCAGTCTCTCTGTATAATAAGTGTGTACCTCAGTCTCTCTGTATAAGTGTGTAACTCAGTCTCTCTGTATAATAAGTGTGTAGCCCAGCTTCTGTTTAATACAGCCAAGCATATGTTTTACCTCAGACGTCAGTAAGTAAACGTAATCTGTAGGAGCAGCAAAATGTCTGAGGACTCAAGGCGGAACATCTGTAAGTGAGGAGCTGGCAGCTGCTGCTGCCGATGAAACCCAATGTTCTGTGTCCCCGGGACGGGTCCATTAAAAGGTTGCTATCGAAAGCTAAATTTGCATCCGAGGAGGACATTAATAATATGCCTTCTGTGTCACTCTGGGAATAGCAGAAAGGGGGCCGCTGCTGTTTTTAAAGTCTGGGTGAACATCAACAAAGAAATAAGCTTTCCTGTGTTCCTGAGTTTTAAAAGGCTCTGCGTCAGTTATAAAAACGGGGGGTGTAGTGTAAGTACCTATAGGGGGGGTATATGTGTATTACACGCAACTGAGCTAATACAATATTGGTGTCGTTAGGATTCATCGAGCTCAATTTGATTCTCACACGTTGTGTTATGACCGAGAGCTCTGGTGTACGGGAATACAATATTAAAATCCATGAGAGTACAGTTTGGGGAATTCATACCGATACGCTGTGTACTCAGAGGGCCAACTCCCAACTCCCAAAACAGAGAAATGCAGAAAATTAGCTTCTTCTAGGAGATGACGATGTTACCTGCTGGGCCGTTCTTAATTGGCAGTACTTTTTTAGCTATTTTTCCAATTTGTGAGCTCAGAATTAAAAGGTTCTATCTCCGTTTAGGGTAGTTCAGAGATATTGAGCGTCAACATTTTTACATTCCATTATGTTTCGTGAGATGGAACCGTTGTATTTTATTAATTACTAACTCAAAAATGTCAACATTTTAAAAATAACACCACAGGCATTAATAAACATCTAATGGATCAGATTATGTAAAAAACTCAATTTTGACCAAAAATGGAGATAGAACCTTATAATTCTAACGTCACGAAATGTCTTACTCCTCTCTCCTCCTTCTCTCCTCATTGCCTCGACATTAAAGAGATATCGGTGGCCATATCAGTCGTATCTGAAGTGCACAGACAGACATCCTGAAATGTTAAATCCACAATGCCACAAGCGGTAAACCCCGTGTCAAGGATGGTTCAGTGGTAAAGTACGCTACTGAGTGCCTTCTGTGTGGATAACGAGCTCACCTCTAACGAGAAGTTCGGCCTCCGCAAACACAGTGTCGGCGCTGGTCTGTGCCCGGCAGCCATACTTCCCAGCATGCTTCAGTAGAATGCTCCGGATCATGAGATCCACGGTCGAGGACTGCTGCATGATGGGAAATGGGAAGGCAGAAAGCAGAAAAAAGAGAAAAAGAAAGAAGTTAGGGGGGGAAAGTCCAACAACCCCAAAAGAGCAATTGACACCTTACGAAATGTGATTCTTGTTCCATCTTGTAACAGAGAGAAGGAGAGAGAGAGAGAGAGAGGGGGGGAGAGAGAGGGAGGGGGAGAAATAAAGAAAGAGAGGGAGAGAGAGAGACAGAGAGAGAGAGAGAGAGAGGGAGGGGGAGAAATAAAGAAAGAGAGAGGAGATAGAGAGAGAGAGACAGAGAGAGAGAGAGAGAGAGAGAGAGACAGAGAGAGAGAGAGATGATTGTTTAATTCGGTTACTTGCTTTGCAATGACTTTCCTTCACTCCCTGCACTTTTTTTTCTCTCTCTCTCTCCTTCTCTCTCTCTTCGAAATGAGAAATGCCTAAGGCTAAGACTTGGAATAATTCAAGGTGTGTGCAGGCAGGCAGCTGTTTAGCATGGACGGAACGTGATTACAATTACAGCCCAGGACTCAGCCAGGGTTCCTCTGCAGCCTGTGTAGAGCATTGTCACTGCAAACGCTCGCGGCTGTCTGGTGCTAAGGCGCTAAATCAGGACAGAGGATGTGAATGTCATTAAAAAAAAAATCTACGTCTCACTATAGGTGATGGCAGAGACCAGTCACATGACCAACCAGAGCTTGTAAGTAAGTAAAGTAAGTAAGTAAAATGTATTTATACAGCACCTTTCCCAGACCAATGGTCACAAAGTGCTTTACATAACAAGGAAGAAACACAATAAAACATCATACAAGAGCGAAAGCCACAGCAGGTTAAAACCTTAAAAAAGGTTAAAAAGGTTGTAGAATAGTTCTATTGTTCTACATTAGGGATGCAATCTTTTTTTAAATTATAAATAAACAAATCTTTTTAATATTGCCTTTAATGACTGTATTCTTTTCTAAATGTATATTTTAATGTTAGTTGATGAATCTATATTGTATATATTTGTATATGTATTTACTTGTTTAAATCTTATAGTAATTCTTACATAATTTAGTTATTTTATTAAAGCACTTTGAGCTGCAACCTCTGCAGTGATACGTGCTGATATAAAAGTAGTAATATTAACGTTTTTGTGTGTGTGTGTGCGTGTTTGTGTGCGTGTGTGTGTGTGTGTGTGTGTGTGTGTGTGTGTGTATTTTACCTAGAATGCATTGTGTGACAGGCTATCTAAATCAGTCTTACTTTAGTCACTCATAGGCTAGCTTTATGCAACAGGAACATTTTAGAGTCTATAGCAAGACTGACTTAAAGTGAGATCTAAGTCTAAGACTGCGTCTATCTTTATTAAAGTGAGATCTGAGTCTAAGACTGGGTCTATCTTTATTAAAGTGAGATCTAAGTCTATGACTGGGTCTATCTTTATTAAAGTGAGATCTAAGTCTAAGACTGGGTCTATCTTTATTAAAGTGAGATCTAAGTCTAAGACTGGGTCTGTCTTTATTAAAGTGAGATCTAAGTCTAAGACTGGGTCTGTCTTTATTATAGTGAGATCTAAGTCAAAGACTGGGTTTATCTTTATTAAAGTGAGATCTAAGTCTAAGACTGGGTCTATCTTTATTAAAGTGAGATCTAAGTCTAAGACTGGGTCTATCTTTATTAAAGTGAGATCTAAGTCTAAGACTGGGTCTGTCTTTATTAAAGTGAGATCTAAGTCTAAGACTGGGTCTGTCTTTATTATAGTGAGATCTAAGTCAAAGACTGGGTTTATCTTTATTAAAGTGAGATCTAAGTCTAAGACTGGGTCTATCTTTATTAAAGTGAGATCTAAGTCTAAGACTGGGTCTGTCTTTATTAAAGTGAGATCTAAGTCTAAGACTGGGTTTATCTTTATGCAACCGGTACCCAGTGCAGCTAGCATTCCCTCGTTCTTATCTGTCTTATCTGTCTCTCCTGGTAGAGGTTGATAAACATGATGGTGTGATTCACTGAGGTTCTTTAATGAGCATGATGACTTCTGGGGGCGCATGGCCATGGGATTGGAGGGGATTGACTCTCATTCAAGTTTAACAAGACTTTGGTGTAATGAGCCAGCCTATGCCTAAAATCAGTAAAGCTACCCTCAATAGCTCTGGAATGATATGTGCTGATATAAAAGTAACAGTACTCAAGTTTTTGCCTGAAGGGAGAGACAGATATGCCTCTAATGTGATTGAGACATGAGTTGGTCCTTTGAGAAGTAGACTGCATCAGCTCAGAGACAGAAACCAAGGCAGATCCATCCCAATTAAGAGAGGAATGGTTTCCTGGAGCACAGGCAAAACAAAAAAAGCATATAGTCATCACAAAGACCAAATGTGACACGTTCTAATGCTTTGGTCCTCATGTCGGGATCCGATGTAATGATCGGACTTTTCTTTCGAAAACGTTGCTGAAAACCAACGACACATCGCTAGTCAACTAACACAGCTTGTTTGGTGAGCCTGCTGACAATGTAAAGTAGTGTTCTAGTTAACTAGGTAGCAGTGGGGGGGATTACTCACCCGATCCATGGCGCTGTTGCAGGGTTTTGGCTCGACTAGCGAGGTGGTTGTGTTGTGATTCTCAACAACGTTGAAACGTAGTTCCGTGTTTCAAAAAAGTCTGAACATTTTGATCGGTTGCCGACATGCGGACCAACCGAATGATCAGACTGTGTCACAAATGAATCAACGGAACGGAACGGAACCGTTACAAATAAACAGAGTTCCTTACGGTTTGGATGTTTTCAAGATGGCCGCCTTCTTGTTGAAAGTTGAGCGGCTGCTGGTTGAGGAGCCACTGGAAGGCCACGTCCAGGGAGGGGTCGTGGGTCGCCCTGCAGCTCAGGACGACGCTCTCCCCCACCGTCACCTCCACCTTGACAGGGCTCAGCTCCACGCTCATGGCCTCTGGAAACACAGAGCTGCTACACTGTCATCTCTGGAAACACAGAGCTGCTACACTGTCATCTCAGGACAGACACGCCAGACTTAGGGACACACTTCTGTCTGTCTCTCTCTCTCTGTCTCTCTCTCTGTCTCTCTCTCTGTCTGTCTCTCTGTCTGTCTCTGTCTCTCTCTCTGTCTCTCTCTGTCTGTCTCTCTGTCTCTCTCTCTCTCTCTGTCTCTCTCTCTCTGTCTCTGTCTCTCTCTCTCTGTCTCTCTCTCTCTCTCTGTCTCTCTCTGTCTCTCTCTCTCTCTCGTCGATACAGGTACAGGAGTTTTTGATTGATGGATGGTAGCTTGAGCTAAATCGACGTGCATCACAAAAGTGTAGCTGAAGTGTCAGGGTGTGTTCTCACTAGAACATTTGCTTCACTTGGAATCAGAGTTTAGGATATAATCCGCTTTGCTCTGCGTCGTTTGGAGCTGTGAGAACGCGCATTCGAAGTCGCTCCCGGAACAAACAACCGACGCATGCTCCGCTTGAAAAGGGTGGTTTCGCTCCGGTTAGAAGCAACGCATCGAGGCTGTCCATAGGAAAACAACAGCGCATGCGTGTTGATCTGGAACGGGCAATTTAAAATGTTTCTGACCAATCAACTACCACGTCTGTTGCTTCGATTGCGTATGTTACTTCGTTTACTGTGAGAACGCAAATCAGAGAAATTATTTATGCAACAATGTTGCAATCTCATCCACTTGCTCCTGGTCCTGATTCAGACTTTCATGTGAGAACATGACCTGAGGTGATTACCAAGCAGCTAATCCTGAGGTGACATCATCAACACACAGCACGAATACCAACTGTGACACGGAGGAGCTAAACACACACCTACCTTTGTCATACAAACATTCACGGCTCATTTGAAAGCGATGCTGCGTGCGCCTATCAGTTCAGTCCTGACTCTATCAGAGTGTGCCCATGTGAAACGGGTTCTTGAATGCGAAAACGCCTTTACTTTACTTTACTTTACTGATTGCGACCGCAATCAATTCCTTCGCCGTCCCTAAGCGGTTGAGCGTTCGAGGTGGGTCTGTGTCCCTCTCTCCCTCTCTCTGTGTCTCTCTCTTCCTCTCTCTCTCTCTCTGTCTCTCTCTGTCTCTCTCTCTCTCTGTCTCTCTCTGTCTCTCTCTCTCTCTGGCCTGTTCTCTCTCTCTCTCTCACTCTCAGAGACTCCACTATACACAGATCTCTCTCTCTCTGTCTGTCTCTCTCTCTGTCTCTCTCTCTCTCTCTCTCTCTCTCTCAGGCCTGTTCTCTCTCTCTCTCTCAGAGACTCCACTACACACAGATCTCTCTCTCTCTCTCTCTCTCTCCCCATCTCTTTCTCCCTCTCCCTCTCTCTCTCTCTCTCTCTCTCTCTCTCTCTCTCTCTCTCTCTCTCTCTCTCTCTCTCTCTCTCTCCCTCTCCCTCTCTCTCTCTCTCTCTTGAGCAACCGCAATCAATTCCTTCTCCGTCCCGCTAAGCATTGGAGCGGAGTTCGAGGTGGGATAAGCGGTATTGTGGGACTGTTTACTGGGGGCTGACTTGCACTAATTTGGCAGAAAATGAAGGTCCCTTGGCCATCACTTACCTTTTACCCA
>NC_137674.1:86328439-86345939 GCF_963989245.1 Nansenia antarctica
CTTCTGAAGGGGCAAGCCTTGAATATGAAACGTCAACACCGTGATAAATATATAGATGAGAATTAAAGAGATCAACATAGCTTCCAAAACATTGGAGGGTAGTGTGTGAGCAGCTGTTTATATTTATCTACAAAAAATAAATGGACTACACTTATATAGCACCTTTATCCAAAGCGCTTTACAACGGCCTCTCATTCACCCATTCACACACACATTCACACACCATTGGCGGCAAGCTGCCATGCAAGGCGCCGGCCCGCTCACTGGGAGAATTTTGGGGTTCAGTGTCTTGCCCAAGGACACTTCGACATGTGGCCAGCCGGGGCTCGAACCACCGATCTGCCAACCTTGCGATCATTAGACGGCGGCTCTACCTCCTGAGACACAGCCTCTACCTCCTGAGACACAGCCTCTACCTCCTGCGACACAGCCGCCCCATATACTCAATGTACAGGATCAGGGCATGTGAATGAATGAATCGTTTAATGAATGAATCGTTTAATGACCACACGACCAAGGTCGGTGGAATTTGTTGTCGGTACAGATGGAAAAAACTCAATACAGCAGTGTCAAATACATCAAACATACACACATTGCACATGACTATCACAATGGACACAACCACAAGACAAAATCTGCACAAGACAAAATCATCATAGTCAATATTTACAACTTATAAAGTGCAGTACATCTGGCAGGGTTAGTGCAGTGAGTCAGGTGTTGGGAGTCCTTATAGCAAGAGGGAAAAAAACTGTTCTTGAAACGGGATGTTTTGGTGGCCAGGGATCGGTAGTGCCGTCCAAAGGGCAACAGTTGAAACAGGTGGGGAGCAGGGTGGGAGGGGTCAGAGATAATTGTATTATTATTATTATTTTATTATGTCTCGGTTGTCCATTCAGTGACCCTGGTGCAGTCCTTTCATTTATGAATATTTCAGTCCCATCTTCTTTGAGCTTGAGCTACAGGAGTGAGGATGAATATAATCATATTTTATAAAAATAAAATTAAATAATATATACACGTATATATATATATATATATATATATACTTCTGCCCCAAACCAAACAATGTGAATGACGGGAGTGGGGAGTGTTCTCTTGGCTTTCTAATTCGTCTCATGTAGTTTTAGGAATTCATATTTGCGGCACTAAGCTCTGTCATCGAGGAGAGGATGATGGAAATTGGCAGGCGGAAACTCAAAGGCGTGACAAAATCTCTGCCACACAGAGGAAATTCATAAGGAGGCTGCAACCAGGAGACATTTCAACATTAGGAGGAGTATCCAGATCTGACAAGGACACCGCGGCAGGAAGGACACTGTCCTGGGTATACAGGATATGCAAATGAACAAACCTGGTTGAGGAAACATCAAATAAATGTATCTTAAGACCTTGTGAGCTTAGAATGATAAGGTTCTATCTCCGTTTAGAATGATAAGGTTCTATCTCCGTTTAGGGTAGTTCAGAGATATTGAGCTTCAAAGTTTTTACATTCCATTATGTTTTGTGAGATGGAACCTTTGTATTTTATGAATTACTAACTCAAAAATGTCAACATTTTAAAAATAACACCACACAGGCATTAATAAACACCTAATGGATCAGATTATGTAAAAAACTCAATAGAACCTTATAATTCTAACGTCACAAACTCTCTGTATGATATAATCCCCCTCTATCATTGTATACGTAGCATCTCGAAGATATTTCATAGGTTTGCTGCTGTGATGCTAAAGTCTTTGAGACAAGACTCGAATTATATTATACTGAAAAAGTAAAGGAACAACATTTGGAGGCATACATTTAGAACATATTTATAAACCTTCCATGATATTATGCTGTTCCATTGTCTGTCTCTCAGAAAGACTTTGGGCTTTGGGTTTCAATTCAGTCTGCCACATAGTCTCAAACTAATGGGATTAATAATTTCCATTAAGGAGGACAAAAGCCCTGAACATTAGCGGAAATCCATGTTAATTACAAACCTTCATTAAGTCGGCACAGCTGTCAAAGTCAGATAAATGTGTAGCTGTTTCGATCCCACCCCTGCTCTTCCTCGAATTGAACTTCTTTCCTCCCACAGAGGTCTTTCTGTTAGAATATCCTTGTAGAATTGACACTGGGCTGGCTGGCCAGGACTTGGAAATATATACGGTCCTCACTGATTATATATCAGCTTTAACAAAGGACATCATCTCCCATAAGGCAGTGTGCCTCTACCTCCTCCTCCTCCTGAGCCACAGCCTCTACCTCCAGAGACACAGCCTCTACCTCCACCAGCCTCTACCTCCTGCGACACAGTCTCTACCTCCTGAGACACAGCCTCTACCTCCACCAGCCTCTACTTCCACCAGCCTCTACCTCCAGAGACACAGCCTCTACCTCCACCAGCCTCTACCTCCTGAGACACAGCCTCTACCTCCTGAGACACAGCCTCTACCTCCACCATCCTCTACCTCCACTAGCCTCTACCTCCAGAGACACAGCCTCTACCTCCACGAACCTCTACCTCCTGAGACACAGCCTCTACCTCCACCAGCCTCTACCTCCTGAGACACAGCCTCTACCTCCACCAGCCTCTACCTCCAGAGCCACAGCCTCTACCTCCACCAACCTCTACCTCCACCAGCATCTACCTCTACCAGCCTCTACCTCCACCAGCCTCTACCTCCAGAGCAGTACAAACAGCACTCACTTTTAATACCAGCAATAAACTGTCAGTTCAGAGCTCAGCCACTACTAAACATGTTGCAACAACCGATTACATTTCAGAGAAAGTGTCCGATTCAAATGCAAATTCTATATTCTGAACATTCTATATTCCAATACAGATAGAAGCAAGCAAGCACTATGTTTTGTAAAGGTTTGACACGTTTATTGTACACTCTATCTGGTGGTGTTGATATATGACTGAATTACTGACATATTTCAGACTGAATTGAAACCCAAAGCCTGTCTTTTCTGAGAGACAGACAAAAGAACAGCATAATATCATGGAAGGTTTATAAATATGTTCTAAATGTATGCACAAATGTTGTTCCTTTACTTTTTCAGTATACCGGTAATATAATTCGAGTCTTGTCTCAAAGACTTCAGCCTCACAGCAAACCTATGAAATATCTTCAAGATGCTACGTATACAATGATAGAGGGGGATTCTATCATACAGAGAGGTCTTAAGATACATTTATTTTATGTTTCCTCAGACATGTTTGCTCATTGACTGCAGTTGACTGCACGCTTAGCATGAACTGCGCTTGTGTTTCTAGTAGTGGCAGATCAGCAGTTCGAGCCCCGGCTGGCCACATGTCGAAGTGTCCTTGGGCAAGACACTGAACCCCAAAATTGCTCACAGTGAGCGGGCTTGTGCATAACAGTGCTTGTGAAAGTTATGGAACAGCAAAGTATTTTATACCCATGTAACAGGCTTGACAGGTGTTTCTAGTTTGTCATGTGTGTTCATCATCATTTGTGCAGTCAGTGAAAGTCAAGTCCATTATGGGGCTTAAATTATAATTACACCCCAATCAGAAACACAGCCGGAAGGTAGGCCTTGAACGTGTCGACCATCACAAAATACTTCACCAGCATAGCTACAGAGCCTGCATCACAAGCTGCAAACCCCTTCTTAACACTAGAAGAGGCGTGAGGGGTCACGGTGACCCTTGTGCCAAATCTCTCTTTGCACTCGATCAAATTTCAGGACCCTCCTTTCATGACTTCTCCTAGATATGTGCGTTCTACCACCCAGTATCCTTACATTTTCTAAATCACTTCAGGATAAGATAGTACAAAGCTGTTTTGCAGTTTTTCTGTGTAGGAGGCGGGCTAAAAAAAGAAGCGTGATCTCTAGTGATCTCTGTGTGTAAATAGCAGATTTACATTCTAAAAAGGGGGTCTATTTGACCCCCCAAGGCGGCTCTACTAGTAGGTAAAATAGGCACGGCTGTTTTAACAAACAAAACAGGATGGCCAGGGTTTGGTTTGGTTTGCTAAAAAAAAGTAACTGAAAGAGCCGCCAGAGTTCTGGAAGAACATTATGTTGACATAGATTAACATGTACCAACCAGAGGGATGGTGAGAGGAAAATAGGGAGAAAACAATATCCACAACACACCATCTCATCTGTGAAATATGGTGGAGAGCGAGTTATGGCTTACACTGGAACTGGCTCACTGCCTTCATACTTGTTGATGTAACTACTGATGCAGGAATGAATTGTGAAGTGCACAGCGACATCTTGTCAGCCCAAGTACACATTTTTTTTTTTCCAGGGGAATGGTGGTACACCAGTAGCTGTCTGTCACTGCTGTTACCGGCTGTGGTGCAGGAGGTAGCGTCGCCGTCTAATGATCACAAGGTTGGCAGATCGGCGGTTCAAGCCCCGGCTGGCCACATGTCGAAGTGTCCTTGGGCAAGACACTGAACCCCAAAATCACTCCCAGTGAGCGGGCCAGCGCCTTGCATGGCAGCTTGCCGCCATTGGTGTGTGAATGTGTGAGTGAATGGGTGAATGAGAGGCCCTGCTTTTATATTCATGTTATGCTTGTATATGTTCTTATCCCTGTTGTATAAAGCACTTTGAGCTGCATTTCTTGTATGAAAAGGTGCTATATAAATAAAGCTTTACTTACTTACTTACTTACACAGTAATTGTTTGATCTCAAACCTTTGGAGTGTAGAGCCAAAAGAAGATGCCAAAAAAAAAAGTAAATTACGGAGCTGCATACTTGCTGTTCATAACATATTATGCATAAGAAACTGCAAAATGCAATCACTGGCTGGGTCTAAACCAAGAAAGCTTCGTGAGCCTTGCCAATATTTGATGTGTTTTTGTTCGAACGATGACACTTAATTTCAGTTTCTGTAATGAGATAGTGTGATAGTAAAAACAACACATGTAAACAAATTCCTTTCGGGGGGCTCTGAACCGGGAAAAGAATAAAATGGGGTTTACCTTTTTAACTGTCCTGGGAATTCATCTAGGGGGAAATAAGCTCTGTTTACGACTTGCTATAACTTTCTTGGGTAAAAATGAGCTACTTCCCTTTTGTGCTACTCTGGAAGTCATTCGGTGGGAACACAAATGTATACAGGACATTTGCAGAGAATCCCCTAGCCCTAACATCACTTCACACATTGCAACAGAAAGGCACAGTGGATCCTCTCACACCCCCAGCCACTTTTGTCTGTTTGCTGTGTATTTTGTGTTATTAGTCTCTTATTACATTCTCCTTTGTGCCACACACATTTACAATCGTCTATGTTGATTCATGTTTTGTGTTCATGCAATCTTGGTTGAATCATTTCAATAATAACAGTGTCAGTTGACAACACATTATTGTCATTACGTTTCATTCAGTTGTAATGCTGCAGTGTCTTCAGTCGCGGGGCATTGCTATGGAAACGCAAAACAGTGCAGTGTTAGAAAGCCAGATAATTAAGCCTGGCTAATTAGCCTAGGTAATAACGTGAGCATCATCAACAGCCTAACTCAATAGAGCCGAGTGCTCATTGAAGTACACCACACTCTCTGGCAATATTTTGTTGAATAAGAAGAACAGTTGGGAATAAATAGGGCATTTTGAACTGTGTCATGATTTATTAGCTGTTGATAGTCAATTCACAGACCTTGCACGCTTACCTGGCTGTGCAGTGTGAAGTGTGAAAAACTCTTTAAAAGGCTTTTTCTCAGGATTGTGATTTCAGGGGTACCAACATTAAAATACGTCTTCATTTATTTTCCAATTTCATTGTATCACACATCATTTGAAAGCGTACAATCTCTAGTTTCAGAATATCTAAAACACTTAAACTGTTTTTCAAATATATCCTTATCTACTCTGTTACGGTAACCAAGCATACTTTCATAGGCCCTATGTGCAGGCAACAACAAACACAAGATGTATGGAGAAGATGTTTTGGCGTAAATTGACATGAATTAACACTAGAACAGCCATGGGTGGGGTCATTTGATCATGTGAGTAAAGAAAACATTTCTATCTTTGCACTCGATCAAATTTCAGGACCCTCCTTTCATGACTTGAGAATGAGAATGTTTATTTTTGGTCCCTTAAACAATTCATAATACAGATATAAAAAATGTACACAGTCACAATTTCTTAGATATTGATTAGATCAGACTTTTCCTAGATAGATATGTGCGTTCTACCACCCAGTGTCCTTACATTTTCAAAATCACATCAGGATAAGCTAGTATGAAGCTATTTTGATGTTTTTCTGTGTAGGAAGCAGGCTAATTTAGGCTAATTCCTGTGTAGGAATCAGGCACGGCTGTTCTAGTGCTAAGTGCCCGGCTTTGATAATGCAACGGATTACAGAATCAGTGATCATTTTTAGTCTCACTGAGATTGAGAATAGGATAGAAAAGTAGATATGGTAAATGGTAAATGGACTGCACTTATATAGCGCCTTTTTTGCTGCTCCAAAGCTGCTCCAAAGCGCTTTACAACGGCCTCTCATTCACCCATTCACACACACATTCACACACCATGCTACCATGCAAGGCGCCGGCTCGCTCACTGGGAGCAATTTTGGGGTTCAGTGTCTTGCCCAAGGACACTTCGACATGTGGCCAGCCGGGGCTCGAACCGCCGATCTGCCAACCTTGTGATCATTAAACTCCTGAGACACAGCCGCCCCATGCAGCTACAATTGGCTATAAAGGACAACAGAAGATGTCTGTGTCAGCCAACAGTTGATGATTTGATTACCTTGCCTGACGACAGCTCTGTATTGTAGTCTGCCGCCCATTACAGACTCATGAAACACTCACTTTTGGAGAGAGAGATGGTTCTGTCTGTACAGACGACTGTCCCCCCCCCTCCTCCAGCACTAAGCCCACTAGCTGTGTGTATTTGGTCTATAATGGACAGTGTCTTCAGTGAGTTCTTAACACTAGAACAGCCATGGGTGGGGTCATTTAACCCTGAAAAGTAAAATGTTATATCTTTGCACTCGGTAAAATTTCAAGACCCTCCTTTCATCACTTTTCCTAGATATGTGCATTCTATCACCCAGTATCCTTACATTTTCAAAAGCACCTCAGGATAAGCTAGGATGAAGCTATTTTGCTGTTTTTCTGTGTAGGAAGCAGGCAAATTTACAAGCGGCCAACTAGTGGTCGTTGTGTGTAAGTAGCAGCTAGAGCATTGTAAAGAGGGGGCTCTTTTAGTGGGTAAAAAAGGCACGGCTGTTCTGTTCTACGGCTGTGTTAAATATTTCGAAAGACGACGGTTGTAAGAACTTGCCCCCGATATACTCAGAGGTGACATTTCATCTACAAACCTGCGGACGTAATTATGAGCGCTAACATCCATAACCATAACGAGCATCTGGGATTTCAACACCGGACTCTATTGCTACTGAAGGGTTGAACCGAGAGTCGACTAAAAGATACGTTTCTAACCCAGGTTCCCTGAAGGAGAGGAGGGAGACCCCTCACATCGTTGCTCCTCTTGTGCTGTGTTTGAGAAGAGAGGTTCGCTAACACGGACGTGCTCGCTAGGTCCTATACATTATTAAACCTTCATTTACACAGAGGTGTCCCCCTGACACCAAGGCCCCGTTTCCAGGGGAACCCTGTCCACAAAATCTATACAATTACCAGACAACACACAGAAAATACAACAGTTAACCAGAGTTAAATACAGAAATCAATACTCATTATAATCGTTTAAAACCAGAATACATCAGGAGATGCAATCACATCCTTCACCAATGAAGTCCTCAATCAACACATACATTGCCAGAGCGGCACCATGACAACCAGCTGAAATGTTCTCTGTAGATTGTTCCGGGAGGTGCAACATAACTAGTTAACTAGCACCATAACTAGTTAACTAGCACCATAACCAGTCAACTAGCACCATAACTAGTCAAGTAGCACCATAACTAGTTAACTAGCACCATAACTAGTTAACTAGAACAATAACTAGTCAACTAGCACCATAACTAGTTAACTAGCACCATAACTAGTTAACTAGAACAATAACGAGTTAACTAGCACCATAACTAGTTAACTAGAACAATAACTAGTTAACTAGCACCATAACTAGTCAACAAGCACCATAACTAGTTAACTAGAAAAATAACTAGTCAACTAGCACCATAACTAGTCAACTAGCAACATAACTAGTCAACTAGCACCATAACTAGTCAACTAGCAACATAACTAGTCAACTAGCACCATAACTAGTCAACTAGCAACATAACTAGTCAACTAGCACCATAACTAGTCAACTAGCAACATAACTAGTCAACTAGCAACATAACGAGTCAACTAGCACCATAACTAGTCAACTAGCAACATAACTAGTCAACTAGCAACATAACTAGTCAACTAGCAACATAACTAGTCAACTAGCACCATAACTAGTCAACTAACACCATAACTAGTCAACTAGCACCACTTGTATGATGTCAGAGAACACACCTCTTACTGGGCTGGATCCTCCTGTCTGCTCTCCTCCAGGTCAGCTGGGGCTTGGGCGAGGCGCGGGGCTTGCACTCCAACGACACGTCCTTCCCCAGCGTGGCGACGACCCTCAGAGGGTTGGGGTTGAAGACCGGGGCGGAGGCTGTGGAAGAGACACGCCCACACTGGTTCAACAAGATCTGAATGGTCAAATGGACTGACTTATATAGACTGACTTATATAGACTGACTTATATAGACTGACTTATATAGACTGACTTATATAGACTGACTTATATAGACTGACTTATATAGACAGACTTATATAGACAGACTTATATAGACTGACTTATATAGACTGACTTATATAGACTGACTTATATAGACTGACTTATATAGACTGACTTATATAGACTGACTTATATAGACTGACTTATATAGACTGACTTATATAGACAGACTTATATAGACAGACTTATATAGACTGACTTATATAGACTGACTTATATAGACTGACTTATATAGACTGACTTATATAGACTGACTTATATAGACTGACTTATATAGACTGACTTATATAGACTGACTTATATAGACTGACTTATATAGACTGACTTATATAGACTGACTTATATAGACTGACTTATATAGACAGACTTATATAGACTGACTTATATAGACTGACTTATATAGACTGACTTATATAGACTGACTTATATAGACTGACTTATATAGACTGACTTATATAGACTGACTTATATAGCACCTTATTCCAAAGCGTTTTACAACGGCGTCTCATTCACCCATTCACACACACATTCACACATTGATGGCGAGGTAGGCAAGCTGCCATGCAAGCCGCCGGCCCCGCTCGTTGGGAGCAATTTGGGGTTCGGTGTCTTGCCCAAGGACACTTTGACATGTGGCCAGCCGGGGCTCGAACCACCGATCTGCCGACCTTGCGATCATTAGATGCCGACTCTACCTCCTGAGACACAGCCAACCCTGATCTAATACAGTAATATTCCTCTCAATGATGACTAATATAAAGGATATTTCATGTAATTACTATTATTAGCTGGTCGTAAACAGTTGGTTAATTAAAGACATTATTCTGAGTTATGCAAAGCCATATCAGATATCTGAAGCGTCTATATTATTAAGGTTAGGGTTAGGGCCCACATCAAACAGGCCCAAACCCTAAAAATATGTAAATCTAAACTAAAAACCTTCATGTTTTGCAGCAGTTATGATGTATTTTATCCATTATCTATTTACTTCTTATATTTGCTTTTATTCATTGTCGTTTTTATATTTTCTTACTATGCTCCTCTTGCTGTATTTTTAAATAATGTATGTAAAGCACTTTGAATTGCCCCTGTTGTATGAAATGTGCTACACAAATACACTTGCCTTGCCAATAGTATTGGCATGTACTGTAGGCCTGTATGATGTTGTCATAATTAGCTGGTTTAAGGAATGCTGTCTAACAGAAATTCAATTTCAGGCTACATTTCAATTCAACTCCTCAACGTTAGCATGTTAGCATGTTAGCATTCTGAGGTAATTACTGTTAAGAACAAACCTACACTGTAGAGAGGGAATCACTCCGTAGGCCGACACATCTGATGTCAAACGCTGCTGGAGCCAAAACTCAGCTGATCAAACCATAGATAATATTTCATAATCATCATAATTGCAATTACCTTGGTGTGTGTGTGTGTGTGTGTGTGTGTGTGTGTGTGTGTGTGTGTGTGTGTGTGTATGCACACACACGTGTGGAACATCACACAACATGACAGACTAAACCATTCCATGTGTGGTCCTGCTCTCTACATAGCATTTCAGGTCAAGTTAATCAGATGGAAATATTTTCACTTATATACTCAAACACCAACACATTTTAAACCAAAAATATGGATTATGAAACATGAAGAAAAAACATATTGATCCTAATTTGATTTGGTGAGGCTGCTGCATTCTCATGTTATGCTCCAGATTGTGTCTCACTGCCAGTTTACATTAGGGATGCAACCTCAGCACATACAGTATGTTCAAGTCAAGACTAAAAACCCATCTTTTTAATATTGCCTTTGAATGACTAAATAATTAAATTATGCTTATATAATAGCTCCAGATCACTGAAGAGAGCACGCAAGATTGTGGCTGACCCCTCACATGCAGCTCACAGCTTGTTTGCATAACTCCCTTCTGGACGGCGGTACAGGGCCACCAGGTCAAAAACATCACACCACTTGAACAGTTTCCTCCCCAAAGCCACAGCCCTCCTCAATAACTCCTGATCATTGCACCTTGCACTTTACATGTTTTTGCTCTAAGTTGTACAGTATATTTATTAATAATATTCATTCATATTGGTACTGTATGTGTATATTTTGTGCTGAGTATTGTTGTATTGTCGTCTGCTGTTGTATGTACTGTAGCTTGTTTAGTATGGTAGAATACCAAGTCATGTTCCTAGTGCACTGCACATGGCGAATAAAGTTGAATTGAATTTAACTGAATTGAATGATTGGAGCACTTTGAGCTGGAAAAGCACTACACAAATAAGGACATCATCACATACTCCATCCCCTTGGTCCGGACCATGAAAGGCAAAAGGGCGTTCTCATTTGCAGCCCCTTCCTCTTGGAATTCTTTACAGCAGAGTCTGAAATTGTCTCATCTGATCCCTCTTTCCAATTTCAAGCTCTTGCTGAGAGACATACAGTGCGAGTCCATGATTTGTTCTTGCAATTAAGTTGACCCTCCCTTTTGCCCATTACTGACCTAGCTCTCCCTGTCCCTAGCTCTTTAGCTGTCTAGTTTTAGGTTTTGTAGTTTTAGTTTAGTTTTAGATTATCTTAGACTGTTTTAGACTAGTTTTAGTTTTAGACTATGTAGTTTTAGTTTAGTTTTAGACTATATTGACAGAACGTTTTAGATTATGTTAGACTGTTTTAGACTAGTTTTAGTTTTAGACTATGTAGTTTTAGTTTAGTTTTAGACTATGTAGGCCAGGTTTTGTATTGTATTTGTTTGTGGTGGATGTTGTATGCCTGTGAACAGGTCACACTTGAAAATGAGCCCTTGGGGCTCAATGTGTTTTTTACCTGTATACATAAAGGTTAAATAAAAAATAAAAAATGTTTTATTATTATTATTATTATTATTATTATTATTATTATTATTAGTAGTAGTAGTAGTAGTAGTAGTAGTAGTAGTAGTAGTATTATAATTCAACAAATCCACTGACATCTCCTCCTTCTCAGTGCCATATCACAAAAAGTATCAATACAAAAAATGTGTATATAATTCTACTATATATTACTACTATATATTGCATCAAATAGCAACTGTATCACGTTTCCTAATGCTGTGCCACTCGCTGAATGCTCTGACCTGTAGCTTTCCAGGGGAACACGATAACCAGTGTGCAAGGCAAAGCACGTTTGTGTATTATTAAGATAATTGTGTAGAAGTCGGTGTGAGCAGCTCTGCCTATACAAGTGTGTTTGAGACTGGGCCGTATATAATGACCTTCCAGGCTACGTCGAGACTAGTTATTCAAACGCCGAGTGACGCTTCGTAGGCGACAGTAGAGATGGTGACATTTCAGACCTAGCCTGCTGGCTAAACCCTAATCCCCTCTGTACCCCTACATGTCTCCCAGTTTAGCTGTGACAGTGGCATGGCTCCCCTAAGACATGACAAACAGGAGAAAGAGCACTTGTGGCTGTGTGTGTGTGTGTGTGTGTGTGTGTGTGTGTGTGTTTGTTTTGATCAGAACAAGCCTCCTCTAATCTGTAGTGATAGTTTCGGCTCGTGGGGCATCTCACAAAGGACACAAGCCGCTGGTGCAGGGGTGCCTGGGGGATGTAGTCACCAGAACACACATCACCAGCATCCAAACATCATTATTCTGACCGCTGTTCCAGGAAGGGGGAAAGGCGCTTCTAGTCATCTTACATAAACATGATCACAATCCAGGGCTACAGTGTTCAAACACACTATCTTAGACCAAAGCGTGGCTCTAAATCTCAGGTAATTGTCGTTGCTTTTTCTGTATTCGTCTCTGAATGACAAATGTTAACACGTCAAATGTTAACACGTCATTCGTAAACATATTTAGTAAATCAGTGAGGTTTGGTGGTGAAACAGCTCAAAACTGTTGTCACATTTCAGCAGGTTGCAACGTCCGTTGGCGTTCATGTTTTGTGAAGTGACGGGTTTTGGTTTCCTCTATGGAGGATGATTCGTGCCACAGTGAAATGCGATACATGTGTAACAATAAATACAACGCAAACATATGGTATATTTGTGCCAAAATTAAAACAATACAGCCGTATTGTATTTCGAGATGTGTACATTGTATTTCGATGTGAGGTTTTGTGGTAAACAGCAAGAGGTTATTATGTAAATTCTAGTCATGTGTTTGGCTAGTTTGGCGACAAGCGGAGTGGTATCTGGCACGGGCTTCCCCTTAGACTCATATGCAAGGCTCTAAGCGCACCTCTCCCTCCCTCCCTCCCTCCCTCCCTCCCTCCCTCTCTCTCTCTCTCTCCCTCCCTCTCCCTCTCTCTCTCTCTCCCTCTCTCTCTCCCTCTCTCTCTCTCTCTCTCTCTCTCTCTCTCTCCCTCTCTCTCCCTCTATCTCCCTCACTCCCTCTCTCCCTCCCTCTCTCCCTCTCCAACTTACAACTCTGAGCCCTACAAAGCCGGGTTAGGACGCGACACAGCTTCCGTCTGATCACCAGATATGATCAAACAATCGGCCCGTGTCAACAGAGCTCGCAAATCACTCGCCCCGCTTATCCGTAATCAGCAGGCTTTGCCTTGAGAGACAGCTAGCGTAGCGACACGCTATCAACGATCGATACGTCCCCACTTGGGCATTAGCGTCCTGGGAGAGAGCGGCTAAGCCTAGCCTGCACACTCCAGTCATAAAACCGCTTCACTAGCGAACGACTGAGAGAGAGAGAGTCGTCGCAAAACCTTCATGGCAAGCCGAACATTAATAATAGTTTTGTTTTGTCTTGTTTTGTTTGTTTTTCTTTGTCTGAATCACTGTTTGAATCTGTTGCTTGTTTTTAAATGATGCTCTGTAAGGTGTCTTTGAGTGCTCTGAAAGGCGCCTATAAATAAAATGCATTATTATTATTATTATTGATTTAATTTTGGGCAGAAATATTCTGTATTTTTGCGTTGTATTTATCGTTGTGTTGTATTGCATTTGGATGTGTTCGTTGTATTTCATTCTGGCACTCTTCTCCCTCCATATTCCTCTGAAGAACCAAAGGCACATAATGTTCACTGTAAATCAAAATGACCCCCAGGAAAGGAGGAGAGGAGGAGAGGGGGAGAGGAGGAGAGGGGACCACACGTGTCACCAGATCTGTCCTGGTATTGGAGCTGACAGGGAGAAAATGAGTCTTCTGTATCTGGAGAGAATTGCAGCCAGAGGTGTCTGAGGTCCCTGTCCTTTATTTAAGCCATCAGGATTCAGTTACTGTGACAACTGTTGTTGTTTCTACACTACGCTTGTACAGCACATACAACAGGGCTCCTACAAGTTTCAACAAGTCAAATTTAGGACCTTTTTTAGACTTCTTTGAATAGAATTCTAGACCTATTCGCGACACCATATGATAGCTTTTCGTCATCCTCAAGGTGATGAAATTAGGGATTTCACTGCCATACAGACAAAAAAGGAAGCGAATTGGCATTTATTTGGTTCCAGCTTGATTAACTTCCACGTAAATAGATGTGGTCGGACTGATTTCCTTGCAGGATCTCATTTTTAAGACCGAGCACCTAATTTTTAGACCAAATAACTGAAATTTGAGACTTTTCTAGGCCTTATGAGCTGAATTGGTGGATTTAGACTTTTTTTTTTTTCAGATTTTATCCCTTTTTCACCCAATTTTCCCAGAGGAGATCGCCAGGCAGACTAGCTGACTGGCTCCTCGAGCCCGACACCGTTATTCCGGCACCCAGGGGGCGGTGTTGCGCGACGGATCCTTGTCCGGAAATAGTCCTATACCGCCCTCGGCGGCCGCTCAATATGCCGCTCCCTGTGTGCCCTGGCCATATCCGGGTCTGGCGAGACCGGGATTCGATCCCAGTCCCCGGTGGGCAGCTTGCACTAGTGGCTAGTGCTTAGACCGCTACACCACCGCGGGGCACGTGGATTTAGACTTTAAGGCTTTTTAAGACCAGCGCGGGAAGCCTGTACAATACGTTTCTTGCAAAACCGTCTAAAATGCGGGACGCTGGTGGAGGTAAACCATACATGTGCATCAAACCAAACAGGCTCAAACCCTTAAAATATTTTTATCTAAGCTAAAAAAAAAATCATGTTTTGCAGCAGTTAAGATTAAACACAAACACTTCTATCACTGTCTTTTATCCATTAACTATGGTCTTATTAAATGGTTCATCTATTTACTTCTCTATTTGTATTTCTTACTATGCTCCTCTTGCTGTATTTTTTAATGTATGTAAAGCACTTTGAATTGCCCCTGTTGTCTGACATGTACTATACAAATAAACTTGCCTTGCATTCTGTATGGTATTCCTCATTCCATTCCATGCATTACAATGATCCCTGATTTCTACCTCCCCCAGCCTCCCCTGGTGTTCTACCTCCCCCAGCCTCCCCTGGTGTTCTACCTCCCCTGGTGTTCTACCTCCACCAGCCTCCCCTGGTGTTCTACCTCCCCCAGCCTCCCCTGGTGTTCTACCTCCCCCAGCCTCCCCTGGTGTTCTACCTCCCCTGGTGTTCTACCTCCACCAGCCTCCCCTGGTGTTCTACCTCCACCAGCCTCCCCTGGTGTTCTACCTCCACCAGCCTCCCCTGGTGTTCTACCTCCCCCAGCCTCCCCTGGTGTTCTACCTACCCCAGCCTCCCCTGGTGTTCTACCTCCCCCAGCCTCCCCTGACATACAATACAGACAGTATGCACATGTGTGGTCATGTGCTTACTGTACAAGACAACCAAGCTGCTAAGAAAGATTCTATTCAATTCTGTGACTTTGTCATGTGGTCAATATTCAGTCAGCGAATTCTGTAGGGATACAGATGACACGCTGTTTGTGCAACATAAGCAATCTTACATGTTAACAGGCAAACGAGGTGGAAATTAGGTGCTGTTATGATCATCAACACCATTTTGTAATTACAACCCTTACATGATAATACCTGCTGCAAATTATTAGCAGGTTCAAAGTTCATCATCAGCATATTTTTTGCAAAAGTGCTTTAGTCATTAACTTCAAGGATAGAGGAACCATCAACATCTTTCTTGTTTTGTCTTTCCCTTTGAGTACACAACCTCCCTCTCTTCTTCTCTTTGAGTACACAACCTCCCTCTCTTCTTCTCTTTGAGTACACAACCTCCCTCTCTTCTTCTCTTTGAGTAACAACCAGTGGTGTAGTCTACGTGATACTCAGGACTACGCCGTATACCCACTAGGAAAGGCCCAAGGATTTCCATATATCCACTTAAAAATGTGTGAGGATACGTAACGGCGTTTTGTGACAGAACTTTCACACTTTCATTCATAAAATTCACCCCGTCAGTGTTACGAAGCACTTGACTTTTGGACCATTGAGACGGACTATAGCGTCATATACCATCAACGGGGGGAGATGCGACATGAAATATGTAAAAATGCTGCAGCACTATCATGCACAGATCAGCCTTATAACATGTAATGTTAGATTATATATAACGTTAGACAGGGAGCGCAGATTTATTTTGAATGGCGTTCCGAAATGAACAATATGAGGCTGGGAGGGAACAATCACAGTATACCCACTAGAAAACACTAGACTACACCAGTGGTAACAAGTCACTGTGTTTCATTACAGCCTAAAATAGGGACACTTAAGCAATATCACACGAGAGGGAGTACTGTTATTCTGAATATCAGCACGGCTGTGATTCGTAGGTACGAGGCCGCAGGCCGACTGAACTTCAACTGGACTGTTGCCTAGTAACCTGAACACAAACATCTGCAGGCTAGCTACTTTGTATCGTGTACATTTATCTGTACGTTTCCATTTATTGTGCAACTAGTGAAATATGACTCGGTTGACAGTCGCTTTGGTGGTGAATGTGTGAATGTGATTCAGACGAGTTGACATCAGATAGTACATTGCTCCATCGTTTCCTGTTCACGGTGGATGGTCTCCAGCAGAGTGATACATATAGTTAAAAGTCCCAGTGCTGTTATACTGTATATCGGCACTCATGGAATGCTTCTTGTCCAATCAAATTACTTGGTCGGAACTAACTGTTGTATAAACTACAGTATCTGCTCTCTTCAACCTGATCCATACAGACACCTCACTGAATACCACAACAAGCTCCTTCTGTTAACCCTGCAAAACAACTGTTTGGGTACAATCAGGGACAGTTGATTGCTAATCAGCACATCTCAAGTCTTTGTATTTTACATTTCTCTTTTACATCTCATTTCTCTCATAAAGAGTGTCAAGACTCAAACCTACCTACACTTACAGATGGGTCATTTTAGAAAAGCTATTTTGGACTACAGGCCGATTACGTTCTTTTTTTTGTACAGCGTTGTCTAACCATGAACAGATCCCCCATCCCCCCAGCACTGTGTCTCCTGAAGACACCCGCTTTTCCCCTTTACTGTGTCCCCTATGACTTCTACTGCCCCCCTTGTACTGTTTCTCTGTTCTCCAGTGTCTATATATTAAACAAATAAATTTTAAAAATCCTTCTATCACTGAGACTGCCAGTGGCCCCTGGCCTGAGCTAGATTACTCTTCCTGCTTCGACTGGTGGATTGATGATTCACTTGCTTAGTCAAATGCATTGATTGTAAGTCTAAGTCTAAGCTTTGGAGTAAGGCGTCTGCTAACTGCCAAAAATGTAAAAATGTAAACAGGTGAGTAAATACAAACCTAGGATCTTCAGCTCAGCGCTGGAGTAAACGGCTCCGTATTTGTTCTCTGCGATGCACTGATACATCCCAGAATCCCCCTGCTGCACCTTGTGGATGACCAGCTCTCCATTGGCCGTCTCCACTCTGC
>NC_137674.1:86355939-86428439 GCF_963989245.1 Nansenia antarctica
AGCTGCCATACAATCCGTCCAGACTGTCCAGGGCCCAGAACTTAGGTCTTTGCTGTGTTCAGGGCCTGGACGGCCCTGTGGTAGAAGCTGTTCTTCAGTCTGTTTGTCTTAGCGGCCAGGGTCCTGAACCGCCTTTTCGAGGGCAGCCTGGTAAAGTGTTCGTACCCAGGGTGGGTCGGGTCCCTGGAGATCTTGGAGGCCTTCCTGAGACAGCGTGTGTTGTACAGCTCTTCCAGAGAGGGGAGGGGGGCGCCGGTGGTCTTCTGTGCTGTTCTCACGACTCTCTGTAGCGCATTTCTCTCCGCTGTTGTGCAGCTGGAGAACCAGTTGCAGATGCCGTAGGTGAGGATGCTCTCCACTGCGCCGCGGTAGAAGGTCACCAGTATCTCCTGCTTGCTGTGTTCCTTCCTGAGGACTCTCAGGGTGTATAGCCGCTGTTGTGCCCTCTTGATGGTGCCTTTTGTGTTGTCCTTCCAGGTCAGGTCATCCCGCATGTGCATCCCCAGGAATCGGAGGGTTGAGACTCTCTCCACGCTCTCTCCGTCGATGAGCAGGGGCTGGATCTCGGACTTTTTCCTCCTGAAGTCTACGATGATTTCCTGGGTCTTTGACTTGTTCAGCAGCAGGTTGTTAACCTTGCACAGCTTGCTCAGTTGCTCTACCTCATCCCTGTACGCCGCCTCGTCCCCCCCCGAGATGCATCCCACCACGGTGGTGTCGTCTGCAAACTTTACGATGGAGTTGCTGGGGTGGACGGGGGTGAAGTCGTAGGTGTAGAGGTTGTAGAGGATGGGGCTTAGCACGCAGCCCTGGGGGGACCCAGTGCTGAGTCTGAGGGCTGTGGAGGTGTGGGGGCCCACCCGCACCCTCTGGGGGCGGTCGGTCAGGAAGTCCTTGATCCACGCACATATAGAGTGTGATAGACCCAGGTCTAGTAGTTTGGTCACTAGCCTGTCTGGAAGGATGGTGTTGAAGGCGGAGCTGAAGTCCACGAAGAGCAGTCTCGCTTAGCTGTTTCCCCTCTCCAGGTGGGATAGTGGCGTGGAGAGTCGTCGCGATGGCGTCCTCTGTGGACCTGTGGGCTCTGTAGGCGAACTGGTATGGATCCAGGTTGGGCGGGAGGCGTGTGAGTATGTGGGCCCGGACTAGTTTCTCGAAGCACTTCATGATGATTGGGTGCCACCGGGCGGTAGTCGTTTAGGCAGCTCACCGTGCTTTTCTTCGGGACTGGGATGATAGTTGAGGTTTTCAGGCAGGGTGGGATGGTGGCCTGGGACAGGGACTGGTTAAAGATGTTGGTGAAAACCCTGGCCAGCTGGTCGGCGCAGTCTCTCAGCACCCGTCCCAGGACGCCATCCGGCCCCGAGGCTTTCCTGGGGTCCACCGCCTTCAGTACGCGTCTCACTTCATGCTCTGTGAGGGTGAGGCTGCTGACAGCTGGAGAGAGTGGTGTTTGTGTTGCGGTTACCTCCGTTCGCCCCTCGTCGAACCGGGCGTAGAAGGTGTTCAGCTTTCCCGCCAGCAGGGGGTCGTCCTCTGCGGCTGTGAGCCTGTTGGCTCTGAAGTTTGTCATCTGCTGAACCCCCTGCCACATCCGCCTGGAGTCGTTGCTCAGGAGGCATTCCTCAATCTTCTCTCTGTGGTCTGCCTTGGCCGCTTTGCAGGAAGAGTACTCTAGCTCGGGCCGGGGGCCACTGATAGAAGGAAAAACCTTCTCCCTATTATCGCCTTCTACTAAACCCTTTTTTTTTTTTTTTTTTTTACTGGAGAAACTGAGAAACAGTACAAGGGGGGCAATAGAAGTTCTAGGGACACAGTAGAGGGGAAAGCGGGTGTCTTTAGGAGACGTAGAGGTGAGGGTCGGAAGATGTCTCGGGAGGAGCAGTTAAGATGTAGCCTGAAGAGATGGGTGGCTACTTACAGTTTTCGTGTTTAAGCACCAGCTATCCTTCGTCGATATTATGATCCCACCCCCTCTTGACTTGCCGCTGAGCTGCGTGCGGTCCGCCCGGTGTAATGTCCGTCCCTCCAAGCTAATAGCTGAGTCCACGATAGTGTCATTTAGCCAGGTTTCGGTCAGAATAATCACACAGCTATCTCCCACGATGTTATTTTTAGCAACTTGTAGTCTCAGTTCATCCATCTTGTTCGTCAGGGACCTGACGTTGGAAAGGAAAATACTCGGCAAAGCAGGTTTGTCAGGGCTCCGTCTTAGCCTAGCTAACAGGCCTCCCCGGCGGCCCCGTCGTTGCTTACGGTCTCGCCGCCGGCGTTTTCGCTCAGGGAAGGGACTGAGTACCAGGATTCTCCCGGTACTCGGGCGATGAAACGTGGCAGGGTCTTTCAGCATGACAATGATCCCAAACACACCGCCCGGGCAACGAAGGAGTGGATTTTTTTTTCTCATGTTGTCTCTCATAGTTGAAGTGTACCTATAATGAAAATTACAGGCCTCTCTCATCTTTTTAAGTGGGAGAACTTGCACAATTGGTGGCTGACTAAATACTTTTTTACACACAATATTTGTGTATACACAGTAGATTCAAATCAGGTTTCCAGACCATATTTTTATGATTATTGTCTGCGCAATGCCATTCATCACTGTTTGTTGATGGGGTCCTCCTGTGCCTCCCTCCTGATAGATGGGCTGCTCATGTCGAAGGAGAATGTCTTTATACACTCATCATATCAGTGGTGGAATTGTATGACAGCTACACTTGACAGGCCTCGGAAAGATGGAAATGTGACTGTGTGGAAACCCCCGGTGCACAAATCAATCACTCAACCATGATGGAGATGTAACAGCCCATACCTCAGGACATTTATGCTGTCCTGGTTGCTATGGTCTCTTAACTTGGATTCAGAGCACGTACTGTACTGAGCTCAGCGTCTCGACCGTATAGACGAGGGATATCTTCAATCCAGTGGTTCTGAAATATCATAATAATACTAGGGAGGTACAGACAGTAACTAAGTGTAAATGACAAGATTCCAAATAATCCAAATTTAACTCACTGCAGAAACTTCTAGAGTATATGTTAGTTGACCTGATGAATGAATTGTACATTATTGTACAATTGTGTACATTTGTGTACATTTGTCTATACACAAGACAGCTGTCAAAAACAAGAAGAAAAGCAGTAAAATGGAGGAAATATGACTTAAAATAAGCAACATTATGCGCCGACAGAACAGGAAAATTTCACTTGCCAACTTGTTTCTTAAAACAAGTAAAATACGTCTTAAAACTAGTGCAGTCAGACAAAAAACAAGCATATATTGCCTTGATTTAAGATATTTTATCTTACTTAGATTTACTTTTTGCAGTGTATCTATAGAACAATCTGTGAATCATCTCTGTCTATCAGGATTCATTTTGTCATTTAATTAACTGTGCTTGGTTATTCACGCTGTCAGTCTCTGGTTGAAGAGGTGGGATTGGTTAGTCTGACAGGTTCTGTCTAGCCCCGGGGTCAATGTCTCTCCGATTGGCCACCTGGCTGTGTTTGAAGCTCTCGATTGTTACCGTAGCTTGTGGGCTAATTACTGTCTGTGTGACTGTTGGTAGGTGAGAGGGGCTAGAGTCTAGACAATCAGCCGTTTCTGAATTGCACTTGTAAGCTTCATGGAGCCGACAGCGCCAGCTGTACTGAGATAAGAGAGCCTATCTGTGGGAGTCCATCAAGGAACGACAGGGAGAGAAAGGCCACACAGCTGAATAGCTTTTTTCCCCCACTATTGTTGTCATCAACGCCAGCTGTGTTTTGATTTGCTTCGATAAAACTTCTGCTACTATGATGTCTTCTCCCCATCTCAGTTTTCTGTCTTTCTGTGGGACACTTTGACAAGACAAGGCACTCCACCTCACCGCAGCAACCGATCCAATCTAGTGAACCCTACACACTCAAGCTGTCTTCTGAGTGGCGCAGTCCCACTCATATTTTTCATTTTATTGGACAGATACAGTGAAGACAGACGAGGAGAGGAAGGGAGAGAGGGCATGTCAGCATATGTGTGCACTGTAGACCGCAGTGCTAGACCACTGGACCACCCCAGGCCATGGTACCAGACCACTGGACCACCCCAGGCCATGGTGCTAGACCACTGGACCACCCCAGGCCATGGTACTAGACCACTGGACCACCCCAGGCCATGGTGCTAGACCACTAGACCACCCCAGGCCATGGTGCTAGACCACTGGACCACCCCAGGACATGGTGCTAGACCACTGGACCACCCCAGGCCATGGTGCTAGACCACTGGACCACCCCAGGCCATGGTGCTAGACCACTGGACCACCCCAGGCCATGGTACCAGACCACTGGACCACCCCAGGCCACACACTCAAGCTGTCTTGATCTTGCTGTTGCCATAGGACTTTGGAACTGCCAGTCAGCCGTCTAGAAAGCAGAGCCAATCGCAGCCTTTGTCTGCCTTTAAGTCCCTCCCCTTCCTGGCTCTCCCTGAGACATGGATCACAGCGGAGAGGACAAGGTTCCTGCAGCAGCCCTCTCTGCTGCACACTCCTTTCTGTTATCTACCAGGTCAGCTGGGTACTTCCTAGACGAGACAGATGACCTTCTCAGCTTCTTCCCTGAGGACGGCACACCGCTCGCTCGCTCTCCCAGGTCACTTCAACATCGAACCAAAGAAGTTTCCCTCTTCTGGCTTTCTTAACCTTCTCTCCTTGTTTGACCTGACAGTTTCTCCCTCTCCTCCGACTCGTAAGGTAGCTAATCAGGCTGGCCTTGTCTTCGCCATGTCCTGCTCCACCTCCAACCTCATTGTTACCCCTCTTCTGGTTTCTGACCATCACTTGATTGGTGATTTTTGTGTCAGACCCCAGGAAGACTAGCTAATGTCATGGCATTAGCTAATGGGGATCGTAATAAACAAACAAACAAACAAACAAACTTTGTGATGGAGTGTACTGAGCAAGCTATGTATCCTTGTGTGTTTTTTCTGTGTTTTCTTGTGCCATCCTACAGTTTTGCCACATGGGTATGATTTAGTTTGTGGTTCCTCTGGTCTTATTTACATGTATTAAGTGTTTCTCTGGTCTTATTTACATGTATTAAGTGTATCTCTGGTCTTATGTACATGTATTAAGTGTATCTCTGGTCTTATGTACATGTATTAAGTGTTTCTCTGGTCTTATTTACATGTATTAAGTGTTTTTTTGGTCTTATTTACATGTATTAAGTGTTCTTTGTTGTATATTGAACTTTAGCTGTTGACGGGAGTGGAACTGTGTACAAGCCTTCTGGGCTTCGTTCCCTCCTTGCACTGTTTTATTAATCATGTGCTAAATAAATAAACTAAAACTAAAACTTTGTGTCCTTCTTCCTACCCCTCAAATCCAATCCAGGCTCTACCCATACTGTTACTATCATACTGTTACTATCATACTGTTACCATCATCCTGTTACTATCATACTGTTACCATCATCCTGTTACTGTTACTATCATCCTGTTACTATCATACTGTTACTATGATACTGTTACTATGATACTCTTACTATCATACTGTTACCATCATCCTGTTACTATCATCCTGTTACTATCATACTGTTACAATCATCCTGTTACTATCATACTGTTACCATCATCCTGTTACTATCATCCTGTTACTATCATACTGTTACATCATACTGTTACTATCATATTGTTACTATCATACTGTTACTATCATATTGTTACTATCATACTGTTACTATCATATTGTTACTATCATACTGTTACCATCATACTGTTACCATCATCCTGTTACTATCATACTGTTACTATCATACTGTTACTATCATCCTGTTACCATCATCCTGTTACCATCATACTGTTACTATCATCCTGTTACCATCATCCTGTTACTATCATACTGTTACTATCATATGCTGTTACTATCATTCTGTTACTATCATTATGTTACTGTTACTATCATCCTGTTACCATCATTCTGTTACTATCATTATGTTACTGTTTCTATCATCCTGTTACTATCATCCTGTTACTATCATTCTGTCACTATCATCCTGTTACTATCATTCTGTTACTGTTACTATCATACTGTTACTATCATTCTGTTACTATCATGCTGTTACTACCATACTGTTACTATCATTCTGTTACTACCATACTGTTACTATCATACTGTTACTTTCATTATGTTACTATCATTCTATTACTATCATTCTATTACTATCATTCTATTTATATCATACCGTTACTATCATTCTATTACTATCATACTGTTACTATCATTCTATTACTATCATCCTGTTACTATCATTCTGTTACTATCTGCTGCAACCGGCAAACTCTCTCTCTCTTCCTCAATACCCTCCCTCCCCTCTCCTAAAGCATTATCTTACATCCTTCTCCCTGCTGTCTGCTGACGCTGCCTCCTTCATCCTGTGAATACATCTGTCTGAGTCCCTGTGTAGTAAAATAATGTGGCTTCAGGCAGCCGAGAGGAAACGGAGGGAAAACTGATGACCTCACCTCCCGTCACCCTCTCCTTCTTAATTTCTCCTTCTCCGTCTGCTGATGAAGCTTCTTTCTACCATTCCAAAATTATGTCTTCTGCCTCTGACCCGAGAAAACTATTTTCCGAATTTCCCTCCCTCCTCAACCCACCTTCCTCCCCCCCCTCCCTCCATCCCTCCTCTCTGCAGGTGACTTTTTAATTAACCTTTCTGTGTACAGGGGAAACTCACACTGAGACCAAGGCCTTGTTTGCAGGTGCACCCCGTCCACAATATCTATACCGTTACAAAAATACGAGACAGTTGAATTCAGAAATTGATACATCATATTACAGTTTTTCTCAATTGCTAAAACACATTTCACAAAACTTTCCTCCATTTTCCCAAAACTCTAAACACAACACACTTTTCTAAAGCTACATAACCAAAACCACACCTTCTCTCTTCAAAACTCAAACTTTCACACCAAAACAGCTGCTCAAAGCCTGCAAAAATGTAAACACTATAAGCATCATTACAGACTACAACAAAACAACTGAAAACACAATGTTCAGTGTGTGAGAATGTTCTTTTTTTTCACAACTGCCAAAGCACATTTTTAGAAACCTTACATTATCTGTGCTCAGAATATATCACTGTAGAGTATTGGGCATTCATAGATTTTTGTGTTTCATATAAACAGTATGTAAATCTACAGAAAATACAGAGTATGTATGTTACGGTACATGTGGGAATACGGTACATGTGGGAAAACTAGGGTTAGGGTTAGGTGCTAGGGTGACTTGGTACATGCTGGCATGTCTAACCCTAACCCTAACCTTAACCCTAACCCTAACCCTAACCCTAACCTTAACCCTAGCACCCTAGCACCTAACCCTAACCCTAGTTTTCCCACATGTACCGTATTCCCACATGTACCGTAACATGTACACTACTCCTGTACTGTATCACAACTCAATGCAAACACTACAGAGGATCCATTACACACAACAATACTCACTGAAAACAATGTTCAGGGTGTGATGTTTTATTTATTTATTTATGGAACTATACCACACACACATACACACACACACACACACACACACACACACACACACACCACAATCATTTGCAACAAGTGTCTTAAATTTTGAGTCGTTATGTTTAATGATTGAAGCCAGGTGTGTTCATTGTGTTCAAATGTTGCTGACTGTGGCAAGCATTTTGCTTCACATGAGCTTTAATTTGAGAATTTGAGCAGAGTTGTTTGCAACTTGTGTTTTAGCAAGACAAAATGTGTTTAGATTTATGAGAAAAGGAGGATTGTGTTTTGTGAATTGTGTCTTCATGTGAAATGTGTTTATGGTTTTGGCAAATGGGAGCTAGTTTTATTAAATGTGTTTAGAGAACTGGTCATTTGGTTTAGAGAATTGGCTTTTGTGTTTTAGCAATTGGGAAAAACTGTAAAACCAGGATATATCAGGAGAAACAATCACATCCTTTAACATTGAGGTCCTCGATAGGGATGTCCCGATCCCATTTTTTCACTACCGATACCGATACCGATCTGCGATACCGATACCGATCCGATATTAGTATTTATTGTTTTACTCCTGAATAATAACAAATACTTCCCCAGTATAGTCCACAACAACAGTTGGCTATTAAAGACTGCCAGCCTTTATTCAAGCAACAAAAACAGTACTCTGCAGTACTCAGTGACCAACTGGTTACAACTATTTAAACAGCAGCATTCAGCATTGTAGAAAAAAAAAAGAGTTACTGTCTGATTTCTAGTTTTAGTGCCTTCAGGTTTGTATTCTATTTATCTTCTCTTACAAATGGCAAATCAATTATAGGACCCTTTTTAAAAGTGTAGCCCCCTGGTGAGACCAGAAACCAGTCGCAGAATCGAAGGAGTGTCAACAATATCTGGTTTTCGTTTTTTGTACCCAGTCCATATAATAAAAAACTGTTTAACCATCACTAAATACTTATAATCTGTGGATTGGATTAACTGTTCTCGTTTGTCGGAGGCTACCAGTAAGTGATTAAGGGCCGGTTTCACAGACAAGGCTTAAGCCTAGTCCTGGACTAAATCACACTTTCAATGTAAAATCTCCATTGAAGATGCTTTTTAGTCCAGGATTAGGCTTAAGCCTTGTCTGTGAAACTGGCCCAATGACTTGTAAACATACTCTCGTTTTAGGACGTGTTCAAAAGCAAGGACTGTGTGTTCATCTAGTTAAGATGGGAGTGGAGGTGAGGGAGCTGATGAACTGGGGCTGGGCTCCCAGAGAGGCAGCGCTAAACTGAAAACAGACGCGCAAACGGATGCATTCATAATGTAGTTATGTGTTTTTAGCGGTTTTACACGGTGATCACCGACATGAGCGGTCGCATCTCTCAACGCTCCTCCTGCTGCTGCTTAGACAACAATGCAACAGCGAGGATTATTCCACACTTTCTCCTGTTCCTTCTGTGGATTACGGATTTATACATTAAATCACCACAGAACTTACATCTTATGGAGAAGGAGACAAACTTTATTGGAAAAAATGAGACCCATAGCGACTTTTATCTCCACGCCGCAAAGAAGTATATAAACTTCGGAACAGCAGCTATTCACACAACGCTGACTGCTGACCTGACGCGGAAAAACAAGCCCCCGGCAGGTAGAATGGACCGAAGGACCATGATCTGTCTCTATCTACTTCTCTCGGGAGACATTCAGCTGAATCCCGGACCAGTCTCAACCAGGCAGGCTACACGTTTGGCCAGAGAGCAGCTATGCCTTTCCCAGGCAAATGTTACTAGCGACGCCATTGACGCCATTGTCGTCAAACCGGTCAAACCGGCACCAGCAGCGGACTTCCTGGATTCAGACGAGGCTATCAAAACAAAGGGTAGCTATGCTAACAACATTACCCCCCCACCTAACTTCCACCAGCTATCTAGTGAACACAGAGGCCTCCCACACCCGGCGACGACCCCCCCCCCCCTCCCCCCTCCCTCCCCCACCCGACGACGACCCCCCCCCCCCCTTCTCCACCCGGAGACTCTCTACCGAAACCGTTGAACAATGGGCGACCCCCCCCATCCCCCAATCCTCAACTTGACGATGACCTGAATGGTGACTATTTCCAAGTCAAGGACATGAACTCTCTATTTGGACACAGCAGTAAGGGCCTGCATATTGTTCACCTTAATGTGAACAGTCTTGTGCCTAAACTGGACCAAATCAGAGAAATGTTCCATGACAGCAAGGTTCACATTTTGAGCTTCTCTGAGACCAAGTTTGATGAATCAATCAAAGACCCAGAGATTGAAATAGTTAACTACACAGTCATCAGAAACGACAGGAACAGGTATGGGGGTGGTGTCTGCATGTACATTCACAACGATATTATCTTTAACACCCGGTATGACCTGAATCGTGACAAATTAGAATCTGTTTGGGTTGAAATTATCTTTAACAAAGCAAAACCGGTGCTGGTTGGTACTATCTACAGACCTCCCAATCAGAATGATTTCTATGATATTCTTGAGGGGTGCTTGGATGACGCTGACTGTGTGGAAAAGATTCTTATTGGGGATTTGAACACGGACATGCTCAGAAATGAAGCATCCGTTTTCAAATCCTTCACTAGGTTTTCTGAATTGCACGGTCTCCGTCAACAAATTACCAAACCCACTAGGGTGTGTATTTCTACTCAAACCACCATAGATCTCATTCTAACATCGGATGAGTCCAAAATCTCCAAGAGTGGGGTTATTGTATGTGGGCTAAGTGATCATTACATGATCTTTTGCACTCGTAAAAAACATAAACCCAAGGCTGGCGGTCATAAAACTGTAACCACTAGATCCCTTAAATCCTATTCTAGTGAGGCCTTAAACCATAAACTGGAGAATCAAGACTGGTTAGATGAACTAAAATGCACACAGGTTGAAGAGGCATGGCTAGGTTTCAAAACCAAATTCCTAAATATTATTGACAGTATAGCCCCCATGAGAACCACCAGGGTTAAAGCCCGATCGGAACCATGGATGAATTCGGACATTCTAAATGCTATGAAAGTCAGAGACCTAAAATGCTCTGAAGTTCAAAAATGCAAATCAAAATGAGTGAAACACTTAAACGAAGATCTCAAAACCCACTTTGAGAAAATTAAAAAACAATGCAACAAACTATGCAATCAGGTAATTACCATGACCAAATCTGCTAAGAAAGAATACCTCGATAACAAAATCGAAGAAAACTTAAACAAACCACGTGACCTTTGGAAGCTACTTAATAGCCAACTAGGTTGCAGTCAAAAACTCAAAACCAGGTCTACAAACATCAGCATAAAATCTGGAGATTCTCTCCTTACAGACAAGCTGGATGTGGCTAAGTGCTTAAACACTTTCTTTACAACCATAGCCACTAAATTAGTTAACAATCTACCACCCCACTCAGGGCGTTATGGTGTAGAGCACATCCGTGCGTTCTACAATAAACTGGGTGTACGCAAAGATGATTTTAAACTCTCCATGGTGTCAAACGATGAGGTGTTTAAAAAGCTGGGCGCTCTACACTCAGAAAAGGCCACGGGCCATGACAATATTCCAGCCAGATTTCTAAAAGACTCAGCTGCCTCCATTACCCCAATCATCACCCACATAATAAACCTCTCCATCAAACAGGGACACGTCCCCCTCGACTTTAAAATAGCAAGGGTAACCCCACTGTATAAAAAAGGAAGCAAATTAGACCCAGGCAACTACCGACCTGTTTCTATTCTTAATTCCATCTCTAAACTTATGGAAAAAATAGTTTATGAACAGGTTGATAGGTACCTTACCGAAAAAAATCTGATGTATGAATTTCAATCAGGATTCAGAACATCCCATTCCACTGACACATGCCTTCTCTATTTGAACGACCACATCAACCATGAGGTGGACTCGGGCAAGTGCTGCGGCATGGTCATGCTGGACCTCCAGAAGGCCTTCGACACAGTAGATCACCACATATTGTTAGATAAACTGAAAGCAATTGGGTTCGATAGAACATCGGTGAGCTGGATGCAATCCTACTTAGAGGGGAGGGAACAGGTGGTTAGTGTGAACGGAACACTGTCCCCCCCCCTCCCAGTGACCTGCGGCGTTCCACAAGGAAGCATATTGGGACCTTTACTGTTCCTAATATATGTGAATGACATGTCATCAGCATGTGATTGCAATTTGTTCCTGTTCGCGGATGACTCGACTCTGCTGGTCTCTGACAGGGACATATTGCAGGTGGAAAAAGCGCTAAGCACTGAACTGAGTAGAATCTGCATCTGGCTAGCTGACAATAAACTATCAATACACCTAGGTAAAACTGAAACCATCCTATACGGATCCCCATCTAAACTCAGAAAGGCTGAACATTTTAAAATAAAAGTGGGTAACATTAATATCACAAGAAAAGAGGATATTACATACCTGGGCTCCATCTTAGAGGCAAATCTTTCCGGAGATAAAATGGCAGCAAAAGTAATCAAAAAAGTGAACCATAGAACTAGATTCTTGTACAGGATATCCTCACTTGTCAGTAAAAACACACTGAGGACCCTATCAGGAGCTCTCATTCAATGTCACTTCGACTATGCCGTAACATCATGGTACTATAGAACCACAAAGGCCCATAAAACAAGACTCCAGACAGCCCAAAATAAACTGGTTAGGCTTCTGCTAGGCCTCAACCCTAGGACACATCTAACCGCTGCTCATTTTTTTAGCCTTGATTGGCTACGAGTAGTTGACAGAGTGCAGCAGCTTGCACTGGGCCTGGTCTTCAAGATACGCTACACCACAAAGACACCCAAGTACCTGTCAACATACTTCCAAAAAGTGAACAACGTCCACACATACAACACCAGAGGAAGCTCCACGAACCACGTTCAACCGCGTTGCACCACAAACAAGGGGTTAAACTCGTTTGCAAACTATGCAGTAAAAATGTGGAACGCCCTTCCTATAATCTTAAAGGAGTGCAAAACACTGCCCACCTTCAAAACCACTCTCAAAAAACATTTACAGGAGGCTGCAATCCGTAACTGGACCCTCTAAATCAAAAATCAGATTAAAAGACCCGAACTACCCACTGTACATACTTTGTGTTTTGTCCCCCGCCCCCACCTGTGGTGTATGTCCCCACCTGTCCTACCCGCTGTACATACCTTATGTTTTGTTGTATTGTTCTTCCCATGATGGATGTATGTTTATCTTGTAGATAGTAATAGTTATTTGTCTGTATTATCTTGTAGATAGTACTAGTTTTTTTTGTCTGTCTTACATGTAACGATGAATTGAGAATCAAGGACCCCAATTGAAATAAGCCAGTGGCTTTCTTGGGTTTTTATCCTGTTAGTTGACCTTGTATGTAATATGTACTTTCATGTACCTACTTCTGCAAATCTTCTAATAAAGTTTTCAATCAATCAATCAAAAAAGCATGTCCATGTTCTCTCAGTATGTTGTGATGATATACAAACGCGATTAGACGTTCCTAGCGATGTACCACTGTTAGCTGTTAGCCGCTAGCAGCGTTTGTTGTTGTGATTTGGTCAGTCACTTTTCTCCTGTCGCATTCCCATTCGGTGCACCAACATTCAAATACTCGTGTTGTCTTGAATTTCTTTCCGATTTCAATGTATGACGCATCATTTGAAAGCTTACCATCTGTAGTTTCAGACTATGTAAATAACCGAAAAATTACTTAAGCAAATGGTTTATGATTTCACCAGCTAGCATCATGACATTGTCAGATTCATTACACACAGGTAGCCAACTCTCATGCATGTGACCACCAGTGATGCCGGTAACGCGTTACTAAGTAACGCGTTACTCTAATCTGAATACTTTTCCCAGTAACGACTATTCTAACGCGATACTATTTCCAAATCAGTAATCGGATTAAAGTTACTTATTCAAGTGGCTGTGCGTTACTATTGCGTTACTACCTCATAACTTAGGCTAAATGCAGTATTTCTTTGTAATGTTCGATAGTAAACAAACATTTCTCGCGTCTTGGGGAGTGACGTCAGTGCTCACGTTTTCAACACGAGGTTACTATAGAAGGCCATGCCCGCAAAAAACGGCTCTCGACTATCGCGAGATTGCAGCAGAATTGCTCACATGTATCACCACGCTGATTGCACAATGTAAACAGAAGCGTAGCCTACACAATGGAGCGAGAACAGAGATATGCGTTAAATAGCTGGAAATATAAGGATTATTTTGAGTTTGTGTCAGCAAAGGATGACAAGAACATAAATGTTGATCATTGATAAACTCAGACTCACCCAGTTTAGGATTAGGATTATATTAGGATCATATCTGAATGGTCAGGGTAGGTTTTAGGTTTTGTGAAACCACTCCTTGCTAGTTACTGTTAAATAAAGATTATATTTATTTTATTGTTTAAAAACAAGTATTTAAGTTGGGTGAGGCAAAGAAAGACTCTTTATTTTGTTGTTTTAAGTTATTGTTTAAAGTTTAATTATGTAATTTAAGTTACTGTTAAAATAAAGTGAGTTTTGGCAAAACCAGTTTTCATTTTTATGTTGCGGGGGGGGGGGGGGGGGTCGGGTGCCTAGGCAGCTGCCAATAGTAACTAAAAAAGTAACTAGTAATCTAACTTAGTTACTTTTAAAATCAAGTAATCAGTAAAGTAACTAGATTACTTTTTAAAGGAGTAATCAGTAATCAGTAATCAGAATACTTTTTCAAAGTAACTGTGGCAACACTGGTGACCACTGACCACTACTGTTGTCATCACGTGAGTGACACGCCGGATCGCGCACGCGGATCGGTGCCTATTTTTTTTCTGGTGCGATCTGCGATCCAGCATTCAGGACCAATATCGCAGCGATATCCGATATCAATATCGGATCGGGACATCCCTAGTCCTCGATCCACACCCTCAACTACCAGAGCAGCGCCAGAACGACCAACTGAAATGTTCCAGCAGGGAGGTGCAACAAAACTATTTAACTAGCACCATAACTAGTTGACTAGCACCATAACCAGTCGACTGGCAACATAACTAGTCAACTAGCACCATAACTAGTTAACTAGAACAATAACTAGTCAACTAGCACAATAACTAGTTAACTAGCACCATAACTAGTTAACTAGAACAATAACTAGTTAACTAGCACAATAACTAGTTAACTAGCACAATAACTAGTTAACTAGAACAACAACTAGTCAACTGGCAACATAACTAGTTAACTAGCTCTATAACTAGTCAACTGGCAACATAACTAGTTAACTAGCACCATAACTAGTTAACTAGAACAATAACTAGTCAACTAGCAACATAACTAGTTAACTAGCAACATAACTAGTCAACTAGCACCATAACTAACCAACTAGCAACATAACTAGTCAACTAGCACCATAACTAGTTAACTAGCAACATACCTAGTCAACTAGCACCATAACTAGTTAACTCGCACCATAACTAGTCAACAAGCACCATAACTAGTTAACTAGCACCATAACTAGTTAACTAGTATCATAACTAGTCAACAAGCACCATAACTAGTCAACAAGCACCATAACTAGTTAACTAGCACCATAACTAGTCAACTAGCACCATAACTAGTCAACTAGCACCATAACTAGTCAACAAGCACCATAACTAGTCAACAAGCACCATAACTAGTCAACTAGCACCATAACTAGTTAACTAGCACCATAACTAGTCAACTAGCACCATAACTAGTCAACTAGCACCATAACTAGTTAACTAGCAACATAACATCAGTTTTCTGCAGTTTCATGGCCCTACTTGAGGACTTGTTTCACCAGACCATGTGACATATTCAAAGCATAGGCCCATTCCTCACCAGAGAAGCAGTCCAAACCCTGCTCGAGATTGGTCTGGTGTTCAATCCAGGGTTCCCACACCTTCTGAAACATCAAATTCAAGCACCTTTCAAGGACTTTCAAGACTCAATTCCCTAAAATTCAAGGACCCAACATGGCATAGTTTGAGACAGAACTAGATGATAATTTATATAATAGGAACTATCCGCTCACAGACAACAATTAAAAAGAGAGGATTTTGAATGTAGAGGCTTGGACACTAGATGGTCTCTTGCCTTCTCTACCACAGCACAGCAAAACAATATATTGTGAAATAGCCATGTGTAAAGTTACTGTGTTAAGTTAAGCAATGTGACTTATCTACTATAATTACCTTTTTAAAAAAATATATATATCTTTTTTTGAGAGAGGGGAATTCAAGCACTTTCAATGACCCATGTCTATTTTCAAAAACTTTTAAGGCCTTGATTTTTTTTTTCAAATTCACAAACTTTCAAGGATTTCAAGGCCCTGTGGGAACCCTGTCAATCTTCCCAAATCCTCCCATGTTACCCCCCTCCTCCTCCACACCCTACACTGAATCCCTGTAGCAGCTCACATCAGATTCGAGACCCCGGTGTTCTCCTATAGAGCAGTAAAGGGAACAGCCCCTCCCCATCTGCAAACGACGGCCTTTCACCAAACCCCAGCCCAAACCACTCCTTACTCCTTACGTTAGGACCCCCTCGAAAACGAGATAGCATATCTCAAGGGGTTATTCCTAATAAAGCAATTTCTTCTATATACTTCCACCTCTGCTGGCCACTTAGTAAGGATGTAGTGGTTGCGTTGCGCCTCTCTCTCTTGGTGATGGAATGAGCTCTTCCCATGGCAGAGTCACCCCCTAACATCCAATTGTACATGAATAAAATTACCCTAACAACTTGTTTTCTCCCTTCCTCGGGGCACTCTGACAAAGCTTTTACTGATGATGACTGATTGTTGACTTCAGCAAATGTGCTTCAGATAAAAGCATTGGATAGAAGTGCCTGGTAAATTAATTGGTAAATGGACTGGCTTATACAGCGCCTAATTCCAAAGCGCTTTACAACGGTCTGTCATTCACCCGTTCACACACCAATGGCAATGTCTTTTTTTGGGTTTGTAAAAAAGCCCAGATAACTTGACAGTGTGTGTGTGTCTGTCAGTGTGATGTGTGTGTGAGTGTGTGTGTGTCTGTCTGTCAGTGTGATGTGTTTGTGAGTGTGTGAGTGTGTCTGCCTGTCAGTGTACTGTGTGCGCGTGTGTGTGTGTGTGTGTGTGTGTGTGTGTGTGTGTGTGTGTGTGTAGAGCCTCTGAGCTCATTGATACACACGTTCTACCTGAAACACCTCATGTCAAACTTCTTCATCTGCTAGCCAGTCAGACATGCCAGTAACGTCCGATAGCCACGTCTCCACTACTGTACAGTACTGCAGCACACACGGCGAAGGAAACATGAATTAAAGTGTGATCATCTGCATCAGCAGATAATAGTGATGTATCCAATAATAATAACAACACCTAGACCAACATAGAACATGTATTTTTAGACACAAACATCAGAAGATTTTCAGAAGCTGATATTTGCAAAGTTGTCATTGAAAATATTGTCATAGACGCAGGCTATTGTCTGCATTCTGTACTGAGAATAGAACATGACGCCTTTCCCCACACAGCAACACACTCTCTGTTCTGTTTGAACTAGTGGGGCCACCATACTGACAACAGGAGGACAACGAAAACAATTTGAAGTTAATTTTCAGCGCTATATAAAGACTGACATCTCCTAACAGGGTGCATTGATGAATCATTAATTTGTAGTGTAAAGTAGCATTGGGATCACCACCATACTGAACGCCATCAACCCCAAATTAGTTCACAGATAGTAGAACGGAGCCAGGCGTCATGCAGCACAATGTGTATACGTTCAGGAAACTGCTTATTATCATAATGAGGATAATTAATTGTAAATTGCTTTTCCTCAGAGGGAGCCTCTTGAAAGCGTTGGACACAATTTCAGGGTCTTAGATTTCTGTAGATTAGAAGCTGTTTGCATTTAAGATTATTCATGCAAACATAATGATAAACAGAAATTAAGTAGGGATGATACAGGATTAAGTACACATACATTCAAATAATATGTTTTTTTTACGCAAAAAAACATCCCATCAGCTTCGCTTTGGAGATGAGCAAGAGTTTGAAAACTCTTCTTGTCTTTAAACAACTCTCTTATAATGAACGTCTGATACGTTCTACCACCCAGTATCCTTACATTTTCAAATTCACATCAGGATAAGCTAGTATGAAGCTGTTTTGCAGTGTTTCTGTGTAGGAGGCAGGCTAAATTACAAGACGGCCAACTAGTGGCCGTTGTGTGTAAGTAGCAGCTTCCCATTATAAAGACTATGGTCATTTGACCCCCTCTTATAGTAGGTAAAAAAAAGTCACGGCTGTTCTAGGGTTAAGCTACAGATTATGTCCCTCTTTTCAAAGTGGACTTCAACCAGGCTGAATCATAATAACATTCACATGAAGCCTTGTAATGTGCGTGCAAAACCACCATGACCCTGCACAACGCCACGATGTTGCATCATCCTGCCCAGGCTTTGTAAACCACAATACCAGCTAGACTGACTGAGCAGCAGAGGAAAGAAAGTGCCCTACACTCAATTGTTCGCTTCTGCACGAAGCTGACAAATGTTACTGTGTACCTACCTCTTGGCAATCGACTAGCGGAGGCCGGTTTCATTTTTCCAGAGACCTAACCTTCCCCCTTCTGTGCACATAACAGATATTAAAAGCACTCTGCATACACAAACACATTGCTGCTTCTCTATTATGAGAGCGCATTGCTCCCTGGGGCAGAGTTCCCCCTCTTCATTTCTATTCCAAGTACAAGCAAGTCGTCATGTCGGGGATGATGTTTTTGTGCTGCCGTACAGCCATTCAACATCCGTTGGCCCGGGGACAACGTCAATACTGGAAAGATGTCGGTCCGTGTGAAGGATCCGAAATAACAAGAGGTTAGTTGGAAGTGGGACTTAGGAAACAGGACAGTTTCAGCCAACCACAATATGAAATATTATTGTTTAGATTTGACCAATAAGCATATGTACTGTATGTTAACACTAGAACAGCCGTGCCTTTTTTACCTACTAAAAGAGCTGCCTCGGTGGTCAAATAATAATAATAATAATAATAATAATAATAATAATAATAATAATAATACATTAGACTTATATAGCGCTTTTCTAGACACTCAAAGACGCCTGACACTCAAATGAGGCCGACGCCTTGCATGGTAGCTTGCCTACCTCGCCATTGGTGTGTGAATGTGTGTGTGAATGGGTGAATGAGAGGCCGTTGTAAAGCGCTTTGGATAAAGGCGCTATATAAGTGCTATTCAGTATATTTAGGGGATGTGTTTACTGTACTTACTTGCCCAGGGCGAAGCACTCCAGCCTCACAGTGAGTCCTTTGGCAGCAATAAAAGACGGAGCGAAATGCACCTCGATTTTGGGCTCATACTCTCCCATGATACCTGGAAAACAAAAGACAAAAAGACAGTCAAACCTCCACGTTAATTGGGCGCTTAGGTGGCGTAGCGGGTTAAGCGTTGACCATGTAACCGCAGGGTCCCCTGTTCGATTCCGGCCGGGGACATATCCTGCATGTCATCCCTCCTCTCTCTCTCACCCATCCTTCCTGTCTAAATCTCTACTGTATCTGTCAATAAAATAAAAAATATGAGTGGGACTGCAAACAAATAAAACTCCACGTTAACGTCCCAGAGTACTAGGATAACAAACAGCTGCCCCTCCCGTCAACCATTTACCCCCAACCTATTAGCTGCACAGTGCCATATCGAGACGGGAATTAGTGATATATGCACTCTGCATATCCATCGTTTGCGAAATCTGTCTGGCAGATATGCGAGTCAAAGATGCAATAAGATGAAACACAAAGTGTGTTGGGTTGCAGTTCCTGAGGCGTCTGAGGTGTCCTGGTGTTAAGAGGCGTGCTCATGTCTCACAGCACACACACACGTGGGGCACTAAATCATGCAGTTCACAGATCTGGGACTACCCATAACTCACGGCTGCTGCTTATGCGTACTATCCCACCCGGGTGTGTGTTCCGCGGCTCTGTGCAGCGCCGTGCATTTATGATGCGCCACAGAAAAAAGCTTGTCCCAGATTTGGGGAAAGAACGCACTCCTTCTTGATGATGTTTTGTAATAAATTAAGGTTATTCCTTAATCTCCACTCCAGCAGGTGTGGGTTTCTTTACAGCTTCAACACTTTTGGTGCAACGCATTTGGTGTTTTATTATGTTTGTGCGTGGTTGGACAATGGTTTCAGCCCTTCAAATATTGTGGCCTCCCCTCCTCCCCTCGAAGGCTATGTTCCCTAAGGCGATGATGACTTTTTTGCATTTTAGCAACTTTTTTGGGGTCATTGCAAAGGGTATGAACGCACGACGTGACATTGTGCACATCATGAGGTGTTTCTGTGTTTCAATTTTAATACATTTACTTACAGACATTTCTAAAAACTTGTTTTCACTTCGTCATTATGGAGTATTGTGTGTGGATTGATGATATATATTTTTGATTTAATCCATTTTAAATTACGTCTATAACACAACAAAATGTGGAGAAAGTGAAGGGGTGTGTTGACTTTCTACACTGTACAGGCCATGTTTGCAAAGGAGATGATGACTGTCATTTACGACAGATGGGAGATTTGTGTTAAATGGTAAACAGACTGACTTATATAGCGCCTTTATCCAAAGCGCTTTACAACGGCCTCTCATTCACCCATTCACACACACATTCACACACCAATGGTGGCAAGCTACCATGCAAAGCGCCGGCCCGCTCACTGGGAGCAATTTGGGGTTCAGTGTCTTGCCCAAGGACACTTCGACATGTGGCCAGCCGGGGCTCGAACCGCCGATCTGCCAACCATGCGATCATTAGACGGCGGCTCTACCTCCTGAGACACAGCCTCTACCTCCTGAGACACAGCCTCTACCTCCTGAGACACAGCCTCTACCTCCACCAGCCTCTACCTCCTGAGACACAGCCTCTACCTCCTGAGACACAGCCTCTACCTCCTGAGACACAGCCTCTACCTCCACCAGCCTCTACCTCCTGAGACACACCCTCTACCTCCTGAGACACAGCCTCTACCTCCTGAGACACAGCCTCTACCTCCTGAGACACAGCCTCTACCTCCTGAGACACAACCTCTACCATTTGAGATAGACAATGTTTATGTCAACCTTTCGTGAGTGTTATCAGGGGTCAACACAACAAATGTAAGACCTTTTTAGACCTTTTTTTAGACCTCTTTGGATATCATTTTAGACCTATCGCGACACCGTATGATAGCTTTTTGTCATCCTCGAGGTGATGAAATTAGGGATTTCACTGCCATAGACAAAAAAGGAAGTGAATTGGCATTTGTTAGTGATTAATTTCTGCGTAAATAGATGTGGTCGGACCGATTTCCTTGCAGGATCTCATTTTTAAGACCTAGCATCTCATTTTTAGACCGAATAACTGAAATGTAAGGCCTTTTTAGGCCTTGATAATTGGACTGCTGGATTTTTGACTTTAAGGCTTTTTAAGACTAGCGCGTGTTATACAACCTGTGTTATACAACCAAAAGTCATTTCATCATTCATGTCGACATTATGATATTATGCATACGGGTCAAAGGAGAAAGTTAATCCCTATACAAGCCTTTCAGCTTGACAATTCATAATTAGTTTGCCCTTTTCTGTTTATCAAATGTGACGCAGTAGTGTAGGTCGACACTCATGGGGGAGAGCCAGAAGCAGCAGTTTCATTTAGCATTATTCTTTCATCATAGGTCCTCTAAGCACTGCTAAGGGTCACAACAACGTGACTGTACAGCTTTTAGCCTACATGGAGAGACTGTTGGCAACCTTGTCACTAGGAGACACTATCCAGTACCAAGTGAGTAACTTGGAATCAGCCTTGTATCGTTCTTGCCCCTGTTTTGTATGAAAGTCCCATTATTTTATTCTATTTATTCATATCGTTCTTGCTCCTGTTTTATATTTTATATTTTATATGAAAGTCCCATTGATTTTATCCTATTGCTCTGATCAAATTGTATTTAGTCTATTTTATGTTGTTGATCTGGTGTTGTTTTATTGTGTAATTGTGCTGTTTTGTTTTGGCTGTTGAAACTTGATGTTGAGCTGCTGTCTTGGCCAGGCTTCCCTTGAAAAAGGGACCATTGTATCTCAATAGGACCGACCCTGGTTAAATAAAGGCAAAATAAATAAATAAATAAGTACGAAGTGGCAGTGATTACTTATGTTTGTGCCTACCAGATGATAAGATGGGCTGCATTTTACATGACCACAGCTGACTAGATTATTTAAAATGCACAGACTAGCCACATATACATTATAACTGGAGATGAATTTGTGAAACCATCACCAAACCTTTCTCTGTCATTGATAGAGCATGGTAGTATGCATATATCAACCATGCATTAATAGACAGTAATAATGGGCAACTTTGACAATATATAGCCTTTAGTTAGGGACTTCCAAAGCTAGTATAATATTTGTGGGACCAACAGCATAGCATAACACAACAGGCTACAACGTTGGTGTTGGTACATGTTTGCTTTGCTTTTGCAGGGATAAAAACAATTCATATTTATGTGAAAATAGTTTATTTATCAGACCTGACCACATTTTGCAGCACTCTCTCCTACGGGAGATCTGACAATGGAACCTCATCAGAATCACAATAACACAAATTTGATTAATAATTAATATCAACTCACAAATTTGGCAAGCGAAAGACATGTATAGGAGCTACTGTTTCACAACAAGCCCCCCCATTAACACTAGAACAGCCGTGCCTTTTTCACCTACTCCAAGAGCCGCCCCGGGGGTCAAATGACCATAGTATTTACAATGGGAAGCTGCTACATACACACAACGACCACTAGTTGGCCGTCTTGTAAATTAGCCTGCCTCTGCAGTTACACCTAGATTTCGGGCGGAGAAGCGGCGAACAAGCAACGCCAGCGTCCTCTCTCGACCGGCATTTTTTGAAAAGTGGTCATATCATATCTATACATCATATATATCATATCATATCTATCATATCTATACATCATATCTATCATATCAAATCTATCATATCTATACATCATATCTATCATATCATATCTATACATCATATCATATTATATCATGTAAAGCATATGAATCTGCATGGTGGTAATGACTTCACCTCATAATACACAGTGTTGAATCTGGGAGAACAGCTTTCTCTATTAAGGCTCAGCTTGCCTGAGTTCAGTTCATCATCGGTGCATGAGTTCATTAGCTTGCGTTTTGGACCAAAAAAACTGGATGGCGGGCAGGTTAAATGGACTGACTTATATAGCGCCTTATTCAAGTGCAGCCTCTACCTCCACTAGCCTCTACCTCCACCAGCCTCTAACTCCTGAGCCACAGCCTCTACCTCCACCAGCCTCTACCTCCACCAGCCTCTACCTCCTGAGCCACAGCCTCTACCTCCACCAGCCTCTACCTCCACCAGCCTCTACCTCCACCAGCCTCTATCTCCACCAGCCTCTACCTCCTGAGACACAGCCTCTACCTCCTGAGACACAGCCTCTACCTCCACCAGCCTCTACCTCCTGAGCCACAGCCTCTACCTCCACCAGCCTCTAACTCCTGAGCCACAGCCTCTACCTCCACCAGCCTCTACCTCCTGAGCCACAGCCTCTACCTCCACCAGCCTCTACCTCCTGAGCCACAGCCTCTACCTCCACCACGAGTGTCCACAAAGACATGATTTGTTCTAAATGAAGATTTATCCAACCGGACAATAATTTACCTCTCTACGTGGATGCAGCAGTCAACACTACCCGGGCACAACTGTCCCCTGACCCCGCTGGTGGAGAGAGGAGGTTCCCTGACGTACGTGACTTGATGTGTGTGACAAGTACGATCTGATTTGATCTGAAGCAGGAATGCCACAGGGTTGTCTTTGGTCTGGTGGGGCTGGTATCTACTGCTGGTATCTACTGCTGGGAGCGATTCATCATCACAGGGGGGGGGAGTGGGGGTGGGGGGGCTACCCAGCCTGTGGCACGGCCTACATGGATCTGAGGCGGTTTTATGATATATCCCTTGGTCAGACCTGAGACATTATGTGCAGGGGGGAAGCAGTGATGAATTCACCGTGAGCCCATAATTAATAGGGCAGATGCAGATACAGCCAGGTAATGAAGTTAGAATCTGCTTTCGCTTACACAAGTCAAAGGTCACGTCTAAAGGGTAAAGCCTTGCCCTGGAATACAGATCAGAAGGTGCAGGAGAAGGATTGTATTACATGTAATGGGTAATAGTTCATAATTAGGTAACATCATTATAGAATGACCTGGACAGCTGGACACTGTCTGGTATTTCACAGGGTGATATACTGTAGGCTCACTGGCTATTGGATCATTTCCAATGTGTTTCCATATGTTTGAGTTTGACACATCTCCCTGTATATACTTGTATTTTGTGGTCATTTAACTCCAGGCTGGGCGCTATAAATCTAATTTCAGTGACCTGAAAAGAACTGGCTTATATATACCTGTATATATAAGCCAATTATCTAGGCTACTGTCAGCTATATGCCTGTTGCATATAGGAATATTTTCATTAATGAAAATAATACTAACCGTGTCTATTTTATTCCATATTTTGGAGTGAATGTGCTTGACTAGATAGCCAGATGGACTCAGTGAAAGTAGTAAGTTGTCTCAGGCAGTTTGCTGTGGTTTATACGAGGCTCCACCTCGCTCGCAATGCTCACATTTTGTTAAAGCAATGCATGAACAAGAACACAAGTTCATGAGCTCAAATTGTGTCTGACACACAAGCTAAGACATTCAGCACCTGGGCCTCCACTGGCTCCATGTTCTGGTCCCCAGACCCTCAGAGAGACAACGTCAGTTGGGTAGATGCTAGATTTTAGTTTTTTTATAAAGTATTGGCTCTTCCCATTTGACCACTGGTTGTTGAAATACTTGTTTACTGTTTTATTAATAAATAAAACACGTATTTCACCCAGTTGCAAAAAGAAAATATGTTCGATCTGACAACTGAGAAACTGAGCATGTAAATGGATGGACTGCACTTATATAGCGCCTTTTTTGCTGCTCCAAATCGCTTTCCAACACACACACACATTCACACACCAATGGCGGCAAGCTGCCATTGTGGGGTTTAGTGTCTTGCCCAAGGACACTTCGACATGTGGCCAGCCGGGGCTCGAACCACTGATCTGCCGACCTTGTAATCATTAGACGGCGGCTCTACCTCCTGCGCCACACCCTGCCCCAATGTCCTAAAATGGACACCGTACACTAAACAATTTGGTAATTCTACGACAGTTGCAGTAGCCGCATGGAAAGGGAGGACATGTAAACCGCCCCCCCCCCCTCCCCTAATTCAAAACAACCTAATTGACGGCGGTTCAACTGCCACTTCCTCTCCGTCAGCCACAGCCTAGGGACACGGTTTATTTGTTTGTTCATCTGTATGTTAAGGACCCCTCTATATCCATTTGCACTAAGTATACTGTATGTCAGATGGCATTGAGCAAATTTGCAATAACAAAGGAAAACACTCCCATTCAGGACCTAATTACCATTATCTGTCTTATTAAATGGGAGATGGTGATATGGATTTTACAAGAGTGTGCGTCTCCTTTCACAGGCGTGTTGAGCTCGACAAACATTGCACATGAGCCGCGAGCTTGAACAAGCCTTTGTCCTCAGCACTGTACATGAATTACATGACGCTTAACAAACAACGTAAACAATGATGTTCACTTAGATAAATGGACGTCTTTATCACAGCATTTGAGGCCAAACAAATCCACAAACAAGCTTTACCACGCACAATGTTGTATTGTATGAGATGAACATGAAGGCTGTCAGGAGAAAGGAAATAGGACTGGTAAAAATATGGGCTGTGTACAAGAAATGTTAGGATTTAGTTTTTATCTCATTCAACACATTTATGGCTTCAAAGCAGCCCTTCACACTGTATACTGTATAATATATGTAACTATTTCACTTGTTTATGCCACAGTATATTTAATGTCTGCAGTGGCTGGAATTGATAAAAACAATTTCTGTCTGTGTCTGCTCTTTGTGGCTAAAAACAAAAACAACTGCATGTGATGTGGTGGGGGTTTAGGGCCACTTGTAAATGGTAAATGGACTGCACTTATATAGCGCCTTTATCCAAAGCGCTTTACAACGGCCTCTCATTCACCCATTCACACACACATTCACACACCAATGGCGGCAAGCTACCATGCAAGGCTCACTGGGAGCAATTTGGGGTTCAGTGTCTTGCCCAAGGACACTTCAACATGTGGCCAGCCGGGGCTCGAACTGCCAATCTGCCGACCTTGCGATCATTAGACGGCGACTCTACCTCCTGAGACACAGCCCCTACCACCACCAGCCTCTACCTCCTGCGCCACAGCCACCTTATAGGTGACATTACTGGTTCATGAGGAGTGGTAGACCTGGACTATCATAGTGATAAAGTGATTGCATCATAGTCAAATAATTGAGTGCTGTCTGGTAGTGAACATAGCAGGTTTGTACTGGACACTCCATAGGTGACTAGTAAATAAACTGTTAGCGTTTTCATTTGGAAATATTTGTATTTGGTATTCGAAATCATGTGTACTGGTACAAGTAAGTGCCTATGACCAGTAGCTAATATAGCCGATTTTTTTTTTTAAGACAATTTGTGCTTCAACCCCTACTCAGTATAATAGGGTTTCAGAACTTTCCTAATCCCTTATTTTTATTATTATTGGTGTTTTAAGGCATTTCTGCTTTATTACGTGGCATGCACCACCCAGGCCTAATTTCTGATCCACTCATAAATCTGAGTGAGTGAGTGGGTACTCACAATCTTCTCCATCATCATCTTTAATGAACCACCACACTCGTAAAAATGTAGTCATTAGCAAATAATAACGACCACTCCATAACCATAGACCCTGCCTGTCAGTCACATACCCAAATCACATATTTTTGTGTGTTATAATAGATGTACCCGAGGGAATAATACATTTCTATCAGTCTGAGAAAAAAAACACTGTATGAATCTAAATGTCAGTTGAATAAAATATAACCTAGTCCGATGACACCATGGGCGCTGTGGGCTCAGGGCCAGACAGAAGGAGCGTCTGACCTTGGCTTCCAGCAGGAAAACTTCATTTTTTTTGCACTATCATTGTCTGGTCGTCAAGACCAGTTGATGTGTTTATGTTGTTAGTCATTTCTGTATTAGCAAGTCACACTAAGTCATTGCTACATTCAATTCAATTCAACGTTATTCGCCATGTGCAGTGCACAGTCATGTTCCTAACATGACTTGGTATTCTACCATGCTGAACAAGCTACAGTACATACAAAAACAAGACGACAATACAAAAATACTCAAGACAATATATACAGTACCAATATGAGTGAATAAACATACTGTACAACTTAGTGGAAAAACATGTTAAGTGCAAGGTGCAATGATCAGGAGTTATTGAGGAGGGCTGTGGCTTTGGGGAAGAAACTGTTTTTGACCTGCTGGCCCTGTACCGCTGTCCAGAAGGGAGTCATTCAAACAAGCTGTGAGCTGGATGTGAGGGGTCAGCCACAAACAAGTGCTCTCTTCAATGATCTGGAGCTATGGAGGTCAGTGATGGGAGGCAGGGGGCAGCCGATGATCCACTCAGCTGTCCGTACGACATAGCTGTGACTATCTGTTCACTGTACCCCATTTGGCTACCTTAACATTAGAACAGCCGTGTCTATGTTACCTACTATAAGAGCCGCGTCGGGGGTCAAATGACCATAGTCTTTACAATGGGAATCTGCTACTTACACACAACGACCACTAGTTGGCCAGCTTGTAAATTAGCCTGCCTCCTACGACATAAGAACTGCAAAATAGCTTTAAACTAGCTTATCCTGATGGGGTTTTGAAAATGTAAGGATATTGTGCTATAACTGTCACAGGAAACTGAAGACACAATGCCTTGCAAAATGAAGGCACACCCAGGCTAACGCTAGCTGTAGTAAAGGGAAGGTTCATTAGCATCACAGATGAATCACTCTGTAAGAACACTCAGCATGTCTCTGAGAACAGGGCCTTCATCAATCCAGGACGCTACCTGTAGTCCTGTCAGGTGTTTTCTGTAGAGTGTGAAGGGAAGGTCAATGATTTACTGCGGCTTATAATGGAGCACAGATGCGCCCAGGCAACTGTGATTAAGAGAGTCAGAAGTGGAGCAGGCAGGACTGAACCACATGCAGATACGGCAGGCGCTACATCTTCTCTAAGTATCGCTCACTCTCTCTCGGAGGGGACCAGACGGCCTCAGCTGATTGGCCGGTCTCCAGCAGCCAGGGGGCACAGGTAGCTTGGGAGGGACTGTGAGGTGGGCCAATGTCGTTTGCAGCCTTTTAATCCCAGAATGTCGATGCGTAAGGCTGCGGAATATCCTGAGATCTCCTTTGCGTTAACGGGTGTACAGTTAACACTAGAACAGCCATGGGTGGGGTCATTTGAGGTCATTTGACCCTGTGAGTAAAAGAAAATGTTATATCTTTGCACTCGATAACATTTCAGGACCCTCCTTTCATGACTATTCCTAGATATGTGCGTTCTACCACCCAGTATCCTTACATTTTCAAAATCACATCAGGATAAGCTAGTAAAAAGCTATTTAGACGTTTTTCTGTGTAGGAGGCAGGCTAATTTACAAGCGGACAACTAGTGGTCGTTGTGTGTAAATAGCAGCTTACGATTGTAAAGACTCTGGTCATTTGACCCCCCAGGCGGCTCTTATAGTAGGTAACATAGACACGACTGTTCTAGTGTTAAACTCTTATAGTAGGTAACATAGACACGGCTGTTCTAGTGTTAATCCCAGAGCGTTGACGCGTAAGGCTGCGGAATATCCTGAGATCTCCTCTGTGGTGACGGGAGTACAGTTAAATGGTAAATGGACTGCACTTATATAGCTCCTTTTTTGCTGCTCCAAAGCTGCTCCAAAGCGCTTTACAACGGCCTCTCATTCACCCATTAACACACACATTCACACACCAATGGCGGCAAGCTGCCATGCAAGGCGCTGGCCCGCTCACTGGGAGCAATTTAGGGGTTCTGTGTCTTGCCCAAAGACACTTCGACATGTGGCCAGCCGGGGCTCGAACCACTGATCTGCCAACCTTGTGATCGTTAGATGGCGACTCTACCTCCTGAGACACAGCCGCCTCGAGTTAACACTAGTGCAGCCATGGGCGGGGTGAAAATCAACGATACATCACTAGTCAACTAACACAGCTTGTTGTGTGAGCCTGCTAACAATGTAAAGTAGTGTTCTAGTTAACTAGGTAGCAGTGGGGATTACTCACCCAATCCATTGCATTGTTGCAGTATTTTGAATGAATGAATGAATGGTCTTTATTGTCATTGCTATAGTACAGGTACCAAACAACGACATTTGGGAGGTTTTCCTGGTGCTAGGAAAGAAAAAAACACAAAAAAAACAAGAAGGGAAAGGAGCTGGTTTACATAAATAAAGGCTATGTACACTATCCACTATACTATACTGTACAGATAAAACACTGTGCTGTACTCTATGCTATGCTATACCTATTCTAACATTTCCTATTTCTCTGCAACCTTATGTACCCTAGGGTTGTCATATTGCACATAGTGTTATTGCACATTCATTTAAAGTGTCGCAGTTTGCAGGCTTGAAATGTACACATTTGTGCCTCAGCACTACACCTGATTTTTCAATCCAGCAGCTGCCATCAATCTGTCCAGACTGTCCAGGGCCCAGAACCTAGGTCTTTGCTGTGTTCAGGGCCTGGATGGCCCTGGGGTAGAAGCTGAGCTTCAGTCTGTTTGTCCTTGCGGCCATGGTCCTGTACCGCCTGTTCGAGGGCAGCCGGGCAAAGTGTTCGTACCCAGGGTGGGATGGGTCTCTGGAGATCTTGGAGGCCTTCCTGAGGCAGCGTGTGTTGTACAGCTCTTCCAGAGAGGGGAGGGGGGCGCCGGTGATCTTCTGGGCTGTTCTTACGACTCTCTGTAGCGCATTTCTCTCTGCGGCTGTGCAGCTGGAGAACCAGTTGCAGATGCAGTAGGTGAGGATGCTCTCCACTGCGCAGCGGTAGAAGGCCACCAGTATCTCCTGCTTGTTGTGGTCCTTCCTGAGGACTCTCAGGAAGAAGAGCCGCTGTTGTGCCTTCTTGATGATGGCTGCTGTGTTGTTCTTCCAGGACAGGTCATCCTGTATGTGCACCCCCAGGAATCGGAGGGTTGAGACTCTCTCTACGCTCTCTCCGTCGATGAGCAGGGGCTGGACCTCAGATTTTTTCCTCCTGAAGTCCACGATGATTTCCTGGGTCTTTGACTGGTTCAGCAGCAGGTTGTCAACCTTGCACAGCTTGCTCAGCTGCTCTACCTCATCCCTGTACGCCGCCTCGTCCCCCCCCGAGATGCAGCCCACTACGGTGGTGTCGTCTGCAAACTTTACGATGGAGTTGCTGGGGTGGACGGGGGTGAAGTCGTAGGTGTAGAGGTTGTAGAGGATGGGGCTTAGCACGCAGCCCTGGGGGGACCCAGTGCTGAGTCTGAGGGCTGTGGAGGTGTGGGAGCCCACCCGCACCTTCTGAATGAATGAATGAATGAATGAATGAATGGTCTTTATTGTCATTGCTATAGTACAGGTACCAAACAACGACATTTAGGAGGGGTGGCTCCCCTGGTGCTAGGAAAGAAAAAAAAACTAAAAAAACAAGAAGGGAAAGGAGCTGGTTTACATAAATAAAGGCTATGTACACTATCCACTATACTATACTGTACAGATAGACGACTAGGGTTGTCATATTGCACATAGTGTTATTGCACATTCATTTAAAGTGTCGCAGTTTGCAGGCTTGAAATGTACATATTTGTGCCTCAGCACTACACCTGATTTTTTCTGGGGGCGGTCGGACAGGAAGTCCTTGATCCATGCACATATAGAGTGTGATAGTCCCAGGTCTAGTAGTTTGGTCACTAGCCTGTCTGGAAGGATGGTGTTGAAGGCAGAGCTGAAGTCCACAAAGAGCAGTCTCGCGTAGCTGTTTCCCCTCTCCAGGTGGGATAGAGTGGAGTGGAGAGTCGTCGCGATGGCGTCCTCTGTGGACCTGTGGGCTCTGTAGGCGAACTGGTATGGATCCAGGTTGGGCGGGAGGCGTGTGACTATGTGGGCCCGGACTAGTTTCTCGAAGCACTTCATGATGATTGGTGTGAGTGCCACCGGGCGGTAGTCGTTTAGGCAGCTCACCGTGCTTTTCTTCGGGACTGGGATGATAGTTGAGGTTTTCAGGCAGGGTGGGATGGTGGCCTGGGACAGGGACTGGTTGAAGATGTTGGTGAAAACCCCGGCCAGCTGGTCGGCGCAGTCCCTCAGCACCCGTCCCAGGACGCCATCCGGCCCTGAGGCTTTCCTGGGGTCCACCGCCTTCAGCACTCACTTTATGCTCTGTGAGGGTGAGGCTGCTGAGAGCTGGAGAGAGTGGTGTTTGTGTTGTGGTTACCTCCGTTCGCCCCTCGTCGAACCGGGCGTAGAAGGAGTTCAGCTTTTCCGCCAGCAGGGGGTCGTCCTCTGCGGCTGTGAACCTGTTGGCTCTGAAGTTTGTCATGTGCTGAACCCCCTGCCACACCCGCCTGGAGTCGTTGCTCAGGAAGCATTCCTCAATCTTCTCTCTGTGGTCTGCCTTGGCCTCCCGGATGCCGCGCTTTAGGTTAGCCCTGGTGGTGCTGTACAGCAGTGTGCCCTTCCCTGCGAAGGCGTTGTCCCTCTCATTGATCAGTTTTTGGACCTTCCCAGTCATCCATGGCTTCGTGTTGGGGTAGACCCGGACCCGTTTGTCCACGGTAACTGAGTTGGTGCAGTTCACTATGTGGTTCAGAACTGACGACGTGAACTGTTCCAGGTCCTCATGCTCATATTCCTGCCATGAGGTGTCATTTAGGCAGATCTGCAGTGGAGCGGACCCTGCTGGCCAGGTTCTGACAGTCTTAGTGGTGATGGGAGCACTTTTCCTCATGGTAGTGTAGGCTGGGATCAGGAGGATTGACACATGGTCAGACATGCCTAGATGAGCTAGCGGTCTAGCCTTGTAAGCAAGCTTGATGTTGGTGTATACCTTATCCAGTGTTTTTTCTCCTCTTGTTGCACATTTAACATGCTGATAGAACTTGGGTAGTACTACCTTCAGGTCAGCATGATTAAAGTCTCCGGCGATAATATGGACTGCCTGTGGGTCCGCGCTTTGTTCACCACTGATGACGTCATATAGCCGCGCCAATGCTAAGCTACCATCCGCGTTTGGCGCAATGTAAACACATGTTATGTACACTGCGTTGAATTCCCTCGGGAGGTATGTGGGTCGGCATTTAACAGTCAAGTATTCTAGGTCAGGGGAGCAGTGGCTACTGCTATTTTGGCTTGACTAGAGAGTTTGTTGTGTTGTGATTCTCAACAACGTTGAAACGTAGTTCCGTGTTTCAAAAGAAAAGTCAGAACATTTTGATTGGTTACCGACATGCGGGCCAAATTATCAGACTGTGTCACATATGGAGAAGTCATCTCAAAGTTTTTCCACCACCTGTGGAAGAAACCCGATGTATTCCTTCTGCTTATTGTACCTGCATGTGTACAATGTCTGAACACACGTTTATGACCAGGCACCATTCTCATCCTTCCTCTCATTAACAAAGATGGACAATCTGCCAATTTAATATGGTAATGTATTAACATTATGTACGTCTCAGAGGAACGTTTCACACGACAAGGTTACGCAGATCGAAACTGAACTTTCTGAAGCGGGGGGGGGACGTCATCCTGCAGAATTAAATAAGTGCTGGAACATCCACCGACCTCGACCTGATTCGCGAGCATAAACATCCTTTTCACAACTGCACCGGGGTGCACTCTCAAAGGCCCTCTGAAACCATGACAACGACAGACATCTCTGACCAGGGTTTGTTGGTTGTCCCCTGTGCCAGATTAAAAAGTAGTAAGTAAGAAAATGAAATGTATTTATACAGCACCTTTCCCAGACCAAGGGTCACAAAGTGCTTTACATAACAAGGAAGAAACACAATAAAACATAATACAAGAGCGAAAGCCACAGCAGGTTAAAACAGGCAAACAAGTGAAAAATAAAAACAAGTAACAGACAACAGGTGTACAACAATATCAACAGGACACAGAAAGACAGGCCCTTGGGGCTATCCAAAAGCCTGTCTATACAAGACAGTCTTTAGCTGTCTTTAGCTCACCAAAGGTGATGGAGCATTCCAAACCGTGGCTCCGAAACTTTGGAACGCTCTTCCCTTGGATCTTAGATCAGCGGTTCTCGGTCTAGGCTTTTAAAAAAAACATCTAAAGACTGTCCTGTACAGACAGGCTTTTGGCTAACCCCAAAAGAAGCCTGTCTTTCTGTGTCCTGTTGATATTGTCGTACACTTGTTTGTTACTTGTTCTTATTTTCACTTGTTTGCCTATTTTAACCTGCTATGACTTTTGTTCTTTCATTATGTTATCTTATATACGTAAAGCACTTTGTGACCCCTGGTCTGGGATAGGTGCTATAGAAATACATTTTACTTAATCATTTGACTTACACTCTCAACTGCCCTCTGGAACCTTGACAAAGTTCCAACTGACATCAACTGACATCACTGCTAGGTGACATCCAACTGACATCCCTTCTAGGTGACATCACTGCTAGGTGACATCCAACTGACATCCCTGCTAGGTGACATCACTGCTAGGTGACATCCAACTGACATCCCTGCTAGGTGACATCACTGCTAGGTGACATCCAACTGACATCACTGCTAGGTGACATCCAACTGACATCACTGCTAGGTGACATCGAACTGACATCCCTGCTATGAATGAATGAATGAATGGTCTTTATTGTCATTGATATAGTACAGGTACCAAACAACAAAATTTGGGAGGGGGGGCTCCCCTGGTGCTAGGAAAAAAAACTAAAAACAAGAAGGGAAAAGAGCTGGTTTACATAAATAAAGGCTATGTACACTATCCACTATACTATACTATACAAATAAAACACTGTGCTGTACTCTATGCTATGCTATACCTATTCTAACATTTCCTATCTCTGAACCTTATGTACCCGAGGGTTGTCATATTGCACATAGTGTTATTGCACATTCATTTAAAGTGTCGCAGTTTGCAGGTTTGAAATGTTCACAGTTGTGTTTCAGTGTTACACTTGATTTCAATCTAGTAGCTGCCATCAAATTGTCTAGATTGTCCAGGGCCTAGAACCTAGGTCTTTGCTGTGTTCAGGGCCTGAATGGCCCTGGGGTAGAAGCTGAGCTTCAGTCTGTTTGTCCTTGCGAACATGGTCCTGAACCGCCTGTTCGAGGGCAGCCGAGCAAAGTGTTCGTACCCAGGGTGGGATGGGTCTCTGGAGATCTTGGAGGCCTTCCTGAGGCAGCGTGTGTTGTACAGCTCTTCCAGAGAGGGGAGGGGGGCGCCGGTGATCTTCTGGGCCGATCTCACGACTCTCTGTAGCGCATTCCTCTCTGCGGCTGTGCAGCTGGAGAACCAGATGCAGATGCAGTAGGTGAGGATGCTCTCCACTGCGCAGCGGTAGAAGGTCACCAGCATCTCCTGTCCGATGTGGTCTTTCCTGAGGACTCTCAGGAAGTAGAGCCGCTGTTGTGCCTTCTTGATGATGGCTGCTGTGTTGATCTTCCAGGACAGGTCATCCTGTATGTGCACCCCCAGGAATCGGAGGGTTGAGGTGACATCCCTGCTAGGTGACATCCCTGCTAGGTGACATCACTGCTAGGTGACATCCAACTGACATCCCTGCTAGGTGACATCCAACTGACATCACTGCTAGGTGACATGAAACTGACATCACTGCTAGGTGACATCACTGCTAGGTGACATCCCTGCTAGGTGACATCCAACTGACATCCCTTCTAGGTGACATCCCTGCTAGGTGACATCACTGCTAGGTGACATCCCTGCTAGGTGACATCCAACTGACATCACTGCTAGGTGACATCACTGCTAGGTGACATCCAACTGACATCCCTGCTAGGTGACATCACTGCTAGGTGACATCACTGCTAGGTGACATCCCTGCTAGGTGACATCCAACTGACATCCCTGCTAGGTGACATCCAACTGACATCCCTGCTAGGTGACATCCAACTGACATCCCTGCTAGGTGACATCCAACTGACATCACTGCTAGGTGACATCCAACTGACATCACTGCTAGGTGACATCCAACTGACATCGCTGCTAGGTGAGAGAGAGTTAGCCTCTCTGTGTAGTCTGAGGTAGAAAGGCCAGTGGAGGAGTCATTGATTCAGTTAATTTTATGCCGTGAAATGATTTCCCCGAAGGCCGGTTTTCACCAGAGCACAGTGTTGTCTGTGGAGAAAGCAGCACTCCCCGCTAATGACAGAGCACTAGCTCACAATCTATTCTGAGTACGTTAAGAATTCATGACGCTTTTTCCCCACTCGACCGAAATTCTCTGCAAAAACACAGAAAAACTACTGAATATCTTACGTCAAGTTTGTCGAAATGTATTACAGAGCATAATGTCCTAAGCCACTCGCAGCATCCTTATATACCTCACGTGCCGTATGCAATCCTGCTAGTACAACTCAGAAACAACAAGCAACAGATAACATGAGCACATCGAACACAGAGTTAACGACAATTAACACAGCAATGTCCAGGGGGAGGAGGGGGGGGTGGCAGGGTTGTGTTGTGATTCTCAGCAGTGTTGAAACGTAGTTCCGTGTTTCAAAAGAAAAGTCCCAACATTTTGATTGGTTGCCGACATGCGGACCAAATGATCATGAAATGATTCTGATAATCCGACAGCACTGTTCCGATCCATTACCCCAACATCTGGTCTGTCATCTGAGCAATGTTAAAACTAAGTGAAGTGTGTGCGTGAGTGTGTATGGTGTGTGTGTGTGTGTGTGTGTGTGTGTGTGTGTGTGTGTGTGAGCCTCACCGTCCGTCCTCAGCGTCAGCGGGGTGGGGGGGCTCAGGACGCGGGCGTTGGTGACGGCGTTCTTCACCAGGCAGATGTAGCTGCCCACGTCTGAGGGCTGCGCCTTGGAGATGTACAGGTGGCCCGTGTCCTGGGAGACGAACCGCCGACTGTCCTCGGCCACGAAGGAGGGGAACTCGTTGAACACCCAGCTGTACACAATCTCTGGAGGAGGAGGAGGAGGAGGAGGAGGAGGAGGAGGAGAGACCAGACAGGTGAGAGAGAGGAACACCCAGCTGTATACTATCTCTGGAGGAGAAAATGGTAAATCGTGACGTTAGAATTATAAGGTTCTATCTCCATTTTTGATAAAATGTAGTTTTTTTACATAATCTGATCCATTAGGTGTTTATTAATGCCTGTGTGGTGTTATTTTTAAAATGTTTACATTTTTGAGTTAGTAATTCATAAAATACAAAGGTTCCATCTCACAAAACATAATGGAATGTAAAAACTTTGACCCTCAATATCTCTGAACTGCCCTAAACGGAGATTATAATTCTAAGCTCACGAAATGGTAAATGGACTGCACATATAATAATAATACTACTAATAATAACTTGGATTTGTATAGCGCCTTTCATAAAACCGAAGGACGCTTTACAATTCTAGAGGAAATGGTCATACAGACAAAACAGGAAACAAACAAAACAAAACAGAAACAGTGACTAGGGGCCAAAGGCCTAGGTGAACAGATGGGTTTTAAGGGCTGATTTGAAGGAGTCCAGGACGGGGGTGTTGCGGATCACTTTATCCAAAGCGCTTTACATCGGCCTCTCATTCACCCATTAACACACCAATGGCGAGGTAGGCAAGCTACCATGCAAGGCGCCAGCCGGCCCCGCTCACTGGGAGCAATTTCGGGGTTCAGTGTCTTGCCCAAGGACACTTCGACATGTGGCCAGCCGGGGCTCGACTCCTGAGACACAGCCTCTACCTCCACCAGCCTCTACCTCCTGAGACACAGCCTCTACCTCCACCAGCCTCGACCTCCTGAGACGCAGCCGCCCCAGAATGTGGAGAGAGAGAGCATAGAGCTGTATATGTTCTCTGGAGGAGGATGTGGAGAGAGCAGACAGATGAGAGTAATGCACACACCCCACTGGGCTCTGTGAGAGGCCGAGGAACAACCTTGGGAGAGAGATTTAAGTCATTTGCTTGTTAATGTTTTTCACTGTGCGGGGGATGTAAAACATGATCTACTTCACGGCCGACATTCTGTTGTGTTGTGTTCATGATGTTACAAACGCAGTACAGTCAGTTCACTATCAGGAAAACCAAAGATGATGAGGCACAGTGTATTATTATTTATAGATATGATCAGCACTCGAGTTGAGGGAGGGATGAGGCGGGATGCCTGAAATGCCTGAAATAAAAACGGTCAAAATCATCCCCTTTCTAAAAATGCCATCCCCCCTTTCCATCCCTTATGTCATTTTATCAATGAACGTGGTATTACTGCTTTTTCAACATTTAGTTTTGCGCATATTGAGTAAAATACTGTGGGCGAGGGAGGGGGCACGCACACATGCAATGACATGTTTACCACCAAGTCACTGACACTGAAGTCACTGACGCTGTGGGGATGCTAAGATTGTCCCCATATGATAAAATCCACCATCCCCCCTGATTTTCTTTTACAACTTGAGTACTGGCTATGATTAAAGAAGAGTTTGGTCGCTCAGCGTGTGTGCGTGGTGATGAAACACAGCCCAGCCAACCAAACAGATCAGCCTCTCATATGAGGGCACATTGTGCAGTGGGGGCGGCTGTGTCTCAGGAGGTAGAGCCACTGTCTAATGATCGCAATGTTGGCAGATCGGCGGTTCGAGCCCCCGGCTGGCCACATGTCGAAGTGTCCTTGGGCAAGACACTGAACCCCAAATTGCTCCCAGTGAGCGGGCCGGCCGGCACCTTGTAGCTTGCCGCCATTGGTGTGTGAATGTGTGTGTGAATGGGTGAATGAGAGGCCGTTGTAAAGCGCTTTGGATAAAGGCACTATATAAGTCAGTCTATATAAGTCAGTCCATTTACCATTTGCAGTGTAATGGTGTATAATAAATGCAACAACAAAGGCTTCTCAAATCTCCATCTAATCAATACTGAACAGTTCTCTGGTTACTAACATCCAAGTTGTTTGTCTTCTAGTTTATTTAGTGATAAACAGTAACAGAGATATAAACAATCTCTTGCCGGCAGTCTTTTGCAGCACAGATGTGCATATAAATAAATGATTATTCTACAATGTCACACTGAGTTACAAATCAGATGACACAAGTGTACAGTAAACATTTTTGTCTCTGTTGAATGTTGGACTGAAAACCAGACGCGTGGAGCTTACTTAGGCCCAAGCCCGATTCCCTTTCCTACCCCTACGGCTCGTTTTCGAGTGCCACTCGCTTTGGAGCCAAGGCCTGGGAACAGAGCCACAAGCCGTAGTGGTTGAAATATTTCCCTGTGAAATGGGACGACCCTTCAAGACCCTGATACGCAGTGGTGTAGTCTAGTGTTTTCTAGTGGGTATACTGTGATTTTTCCCTCCCAGCCTCATATCGTTCATTTCTGAACGCCATAAAAATACATCTGCGCTCCCTGTCTAACGTTATATATATCTAACATTACATGTTATAAGGCTGATCTGTGCATGATAGTGCTGCATTTTGACATCATTTCATGTCACATCTCCTCCCGTTGATGGTATACGCTATAGTCAGTCCCAATGGTCCAAAAGTCAAGTGCTTCGTAACACAGGCGGGGTGAATTTCATGAATGAAAGTGTGAAAGTTCTGTCACAAAACGCTGTTACGTATCCTCGCACATTTTTAAGTGGGTATACGGAAATCCTTGGCCTTTCCTAGTGGGTATACGGTGTAGTCCTGCGTATCACCTAGACTACACCACTGCTGATACGTCATCAGTAGTATCATAGAAAAGCATTGACGCTCGCAATTCGTTCACAACTTAAGTTTTACGCTATCAATCCATCAAACAAGTCATCAAATAAAAAAGAACAATGCTTCATTATCAGACCATGACAGAATAACGGCGCTCCTGTGCTGCCAGTCTGCACTGAAATAAAACAACAGTGCAACAACTTCGCAGCAGAACTTTGATCATTATTATTGATCAGCTTTTCCACAACTAGATGTGGACTAATTATTTTAGGTACATTTTAGGGAAATTGAGTTGGGATATTGCAGAGCTAGTTCTTTTCCGGCGGCTGTGTCTCAGGAGGTAGAGTCGCCGTCTAATGATCGCAAGGTTGGCAGATCAGCGGTTCGAGCCCCGGCTGGCCACATATCGAAGTGTCCTTGGGCAAGACACTGAACCCCAAAATTGCTCCCAGTGAGCGGGCCGGCACCTTGCATGGTAGCTTGCCGCCATTGGTGTGTGAATGTGTGTGTGAATGTGTGTGTGAACGGGTGAATGAGAGGCCTTTGTAAAGCGCTTTGGAGCAGCAAAAAAGGCGCTATATACTGTAAGTGCAGTCCATTTACCATAGTTTAGATAAATGGATGCTCACAAAGCTACTAATCACAAGAATGTATGCTTCAGGAGAACACAGACAGAAACTTCCTAAAACCCAATCACTGATTAACTATTAATCTACTCTGTTGAGGTCAGTGCAACTTCATAGTATCATGAGTATCATGTTTATCAAAGACAAAAAACCCTCTCACGCCAAAGCCAAAATAATTTGAGATAAAAGCCAAAGATAATAGCCTGTTCACATCTCAGTGATTCCAAATTATTTTCTATTCCATCGCCATTAATATTTCACCACCATCTCTCTTAATGTGTGTGAACCCTCCCACAACACAATCAAAACAAATAATAATAACACGAATTAAACCCAGCTCTGTTCGTGTTCCTTTCGTAAATCTTTATTTTCAATTCGCCTTAATTATACCTCTAGATACATACTCATTAAACTACATTGCAAATATTTGAATTTGTGCCATTCATAACTAAATCACTGTAGCGCAACCTTCGAAAAGCTGCATTCAAACATGTATCGTGTTTGTTCTTTATTGACCTTCACACGAAAGACTAAATATTTATTTATGCCACGTATACTGTATTGATCCACTCAATCAAACCTATTCAACCTGCTTAGCATGAGCCACTCATGCCGCTGTGCCCTTTGTATAATCGCGCTGCTGTCTCATACGACTGTTCTGCGGAGGGGGAAAGGTCTTAACACACTTGGCAAGAGAGAAAATCAGTATTGGCATTTGCTGATCTCATTTCACAAGTGTGCGACCAATGTATGATGCTTATCTCCTGTCAATCAAACTGCCAGGAATTCAAACGGAACGTTTCCAGGGCTGAAGAAAATCCCGCCTGCGTTCCAAAGGCATTTCTCTGAACAATGACAAACATTTAAAAATGTTAATATATACCATTCAAGACATTGGTCCTGGACTTTGGCATTATTAATCAAGGAATAGTTTTTTTGTCACTGATTTCTACCTGCTTCCATGACATAATGTGCAATATGCTCACACCAGAACTTACAAGCAGCACTCGAGTTGAGGGGGAATGGCAACCCTGAAATAAAAACTCAAAGTCAAAATCATCCCCCTTCTAAAACTGCCATCCCCCCTTTCCATCCCTTATGTCATTTTATCAATGCACGTGGCATTACTGCTATTTAAACATTTAGTTTTGCGCATATTGAGTAAAATACTGTGGGCGAGGGAGGGGGCACGCACACATGCAATGACATTTTTACCACCAAGTCACTGACACTGAAGACACTGACGCTGTGGGGATAATGAAAATTGTCCCCATATGATAAAATCCACCATCCCCCCTGGTTTTCTTTTACAACTTGAGTACTGCTTACAACTGCACATTGAGACATGCCATAAAACACACTGCTCGGTCTTCGTTTAACAATTGCCTATGTAGGATTTATTTTTTAATGACTTACGATCTGGTAAATGTTAACTCTGCAACTGAACATCTGCTGGAGTGTTATCATCAACCGGTTGGAGAGTGATAGGACAACAACGTCAAAGGAAATAAAAATAAACATTCCCTACTACTTTTAGTTTGCGTCTAAATTTAAATCCTTTAACTGAGTGGCTACAAAATGTGTTTCTGTAAAGAAAGGAGGAATCAATCTTATACTGTGCTTAACCAGCGACCACTGTGCTTATACCACTTAACCGGGGCGGCTTGACCATCATCTGATGACAATGTGGGATATATCTGAAACTCTAAGGTTGTTTATTTTCCCTTTATTTGACATTTTGGCCCTGACATTTCCTTACATTGATATGTCAATAAAATAGGTTTAACAATAACATGGGTGTTTACTGAGACGTGAATGTCAGTTCCACTATGTCGACGTCCTGGCTGAGAGACAGACTGCAGATGCAACAGCGTTTCAACGTTGTTGAGAATCACAACACCAACAAATTCGCTAGTCAAGCCCAAAATACTGCAATAACGCAATGGATTGGGTGAGTAATCCCCACTGCTACCTAGTTAACTAGAACACTACTTTACATTGTTACCTAGTTAACTAGAACACTACTTTACATTGTTAGCAGGCTCACAAAACAAGCTGTGTTAGTTGACTAGTCGTTGATTTTCAACAACACGTAAATGTATTCACATTTTTTTCGAAAGAAAAGTCAGATCATTACATCAGATCCCGATATGAGGACCAAAGCATTAGAACGTGTCACATATCTCACCTGGAGAGTGAGGGGGGGGGGGGGGGGGGGGGCATACACATGAAAGAGGGTGGTAAGTCTTACCTGGTGAGTGAGGGGTGGGGGGGGGTACAGATCTTACCTGGTGAGTGAGGGGGGGGCGTACACATGAGCACCACGCCCTGGCCTTCGCGTACCGACACCTCTCCCCTCTCCTTCCCGCTGAACGCCCCCAGATCTGCAACACACACAGAAACAAACATGAACACAATCTGCACCCAAAGGTTCATGGACGGGGTCATTTGACCCCCTAAAAAGTTATATCTTTGCACTCGATCAAATTTCAGGACCCTCCTTTCATGACTTTTCCTAGATATGTGCGTTCTACCACGCAGTATCCTTACATTTTCAAAATCACATCAGGATAAGCTAGTATAAAGCTATATTTTGCAGTTTTTCTGTGTAGGAAGCAGGCTAATTTACAAGCGGCCAATAGCAGCTTAGCATTGTAAAGAGTCTCTTTTAGTAGGTAAGAAAGGCACGGCTGTTCTAGTGTTAATGTCAGACGCTTTTGGGGTTTTACTGATATTGAGGTACGCTACAGGCATTTTCTGTTGTTTTTTCTGCTTCAGGGAGTGTTTATTACCGATTTCAACATGTGATATCCTAGTAATTAAAGCTGTTCATCCTGCCCAAGGCCTCTGCCCTCTGGCCTACTGTATTATGGAGGCGTGAGGGGAATAGACTCGTCCCAAGTGTTAGAAGTTCAAGAAGACGGCTTGTCTTTGAACAAGTATACTCTGTATAGTATTATATATTACAACTATTATATATTACAACTGTTCATTGTAACAAAATGAAGGAAATCATGAACAAAATCGATTAATCCTGTTTGACATGATTGTTAAAGTCTTGGAAGCAACCGTCTATCTAAATCTAAGGTACCAGGAGAGTATTGTATATTACCTTCTCTAAAGACCAAGATCACTGAAGAGAGCACGCAAGATTGTGGCTAACCCCTCACATGCAGCTCACAGCTTGTTTGAATGACTCCCTTCTGGACAGCGGTACAGGGCCAGAAGGTCAAAAACATCACAACACTTGAACAGTTTCTTCCCCAAAGCCACAGCCCTCCTCAATAACTCCTGATCATTGCACCTTGCACTTAACATGTTCTTAAGTTGTACAGTATATTTATTCACTCGTATTGGTACTGTATATATTGTTTTGAGTATTGTTGTGTTGTGGTCTTGTTGTTGTATGTACTGTAGCTTGTTCAGCATGGAGAATACCAAGTCATGTTCCTAGTGCACTGCACATGGTGAATAAAGTTGAATTGAATTGAATTAAAGAGTATTGTATATTACCTTCTCAAAAGACCAAGAGAGTATTGTATATTAGTATTGTATTATTATTAGTATTGTATATTATTATATCAGGTCTGTACATGTTTTTGCTGAAATAATCTTGCCTGCCATCAACATTTTTATTTAATTTAATTTGTTTAACTTTATTTCTTAATCTCTATTTGTAATGTATTATGTTGTAATGTGTGTATGCTGATTCTTGGCCAGGTCTCTCTTGTAAAAAGAGATTTCTATTCTCTGTGTTTACAAAGAATACCAGCTCAAATATGTATGTTTCTACCTTTGTCTCAGAGCTGTGGTATTCAGGCTGACGCCAGGCTGACAGACACACACACACACACACACACACACACACACACACACACACTGACACACACATATACATACACACACACACACACACACACACTGACACACACACACACACACACATATACACACACTGACACACACACACACACACACACACACACATACATACACACACACACACACACCCACACACACACACACACACACACACACACACACACACACACTGACACACACACACACACACACACACTGACACACACACACACACACATACATACACACACACACACACACACACACACACACTGACACACACACACACATACACACACACACACACACACACACACACACACATAGATACACACACACACACACACACACACACAGACACACACACACACACACGGAGGATGAGATGACAGGCGGTTTGTATGTCCACACTGGGGAGTGTTTACCGTTACCGTGACAATGGAACTATTTGGTAATTGCGCCTCACAGCAACTTTGCAATTTCAGATACATTAAAAACGGTTCAACATTCAAAGCCTTCATCTCTAAACGCACCGCAGAGTCAATTTCCTGTTAGCTGTGTTCCCTTTGTTCCCCCGCACTTGTAAAACGATCAAAGATTCAGCAGCTTATAAAGGTTAGACCCATCTTTACATGAAGACAGGATATCACAGCAAAACACTTAACTCAGTAGTCCTGGCCTCCATATGTTGTTGATAAGACATTTATTATCACTAGTCGAAGCTGAGAAACCTTCAATGTAAGAATGAGGGTCCTAAACATACTACATAATCCTTTAACATACACACCGGTATTAAGCTGGCACTGGGTAAAACTGTTCTTACTTGATAATTGCAAATTCATTATTAGCTATTTAAATGCTAAATGGTAAACAGACTGACTTATATAGCGCCTTTATCCAAAGCGCTTTACAACGGCCTCTCATTCATCCATTCACACACATTCACACACCAATGGCGGCAAGCTACCATGCAAGGCGCCAGCCCGCTCACTGGGAGCAATTTGGGGTTCAGTGTCTTGCCCAAGGACACTTCGACATGTGGCCAGTCGGGGCTCGAACCGCTGATCTGCCAACCTTGTGATCATAAGACGGCGGCTCTACCTCCTGAGACACAGCCGCCCCATTTATTTTACATTCACTGACACAAGCAGCATTATATGCCATAATAGTACCAGCAGGTACAGTAATTGCAGGTATCGACGTGCGTACAGTACCAGAAAGTAAACTCCTTGTTACCACATCAGTGCCTTAGTCAATCGTGGATAAACCGCTCAAACAGGGTAAATTACAGGATTAAACAAATATGTTGTTTCAAATATCATTTGGGGATTTAATCACAATCTGGTTGGGTTTCAACTCTACTCTTGTGTAACGTTCACATTCATATTATGTCAGTCAGGCAGTAAACTGGATGAGACCAGCAGGACTAAAGCCTAAACACCTCCCGTTGTTTATTTGATTACTTTCTGCCAGAGTTAGAAATATCTTTGAGAAGGCGTCGGCTGAGTTTACTTCCAACAGGGTTCCAACAGGGTTCGGTCAGACACAATGTCTGTCTGCAGGGTAACTGGATAGACACAGACTATTTTAAATGATGGGATTTTGTCAGAACATGCATACGCCCACATACCCCCGTCCACCCCAGCAACTCCATCGTAAAGTTTGCAGACGACACCACCGTGGTGGGCTGCATCTCGGGGGGGGGGGGCGAGGCGGCGTACAGGGATGAGGTAGAGCAGCTGAGCAAGCTGTGCAAGGTTAACAACCTGCTGCTGAACAAGTCAAAGACCCAGGAAATCATCGTGGACTTCAGGAGGAAAAAATCTGAGATCCAGCCCCTGCTCATCGACGGAGAGAGCGTGGAGAGAGTCTCAACCCTCCGATTCCTGGGGGTGCACATACAGGATGACCTGTCCTGGAAGAACAACACAGCAGCCACCATCAAGAAGGCACAACAGCGGCTCTACTTCCTGAGAGTTTTGATTGATTGATTGAAAACTTTATTAGAAGGTTTGCAGAAGTAGGTACATGAAAGTACATATTACATACAAGGTCAACTAAAAGGATAAAAACCCAAGAAAGCCACTGGCTTATTTCAATTGGGGTCCTTGATTTTCAATTCATCGTTACATGTAAGACAGACATAAGAAAAGAACTAGTACTATCTACAAGATAATACAGACAAATAACTATTACTATCTACAAGATAAACGTACATCCATCATGGGAAGAACAATACAACAAAACATAAGGTATGTACAGCGGGTAGGACAGGTGGGGACATACACCCCAGGTGGGGGCGGTGGACAAAACACAAAGTATGTACAGTGGGTAGTTCGGGTCTTTTAATCTGATTTTTGTTTTAGAGGGTCCAGTTACGGATTGCAGCCTCCTGTAAATGTTTTTTGAGAGTGGTTTTGAAGGTGGGCAGTGTTTTGCACTCCTTTAAGATTATAGGAAGGGCGTTCCACATCTTTACTGCATAGTTTGCAAACGAGTTTAACCCCTTGTTTGTGGTGCAACGCGGTTGAACGTGGTTCGTGGAGCTTCCTCTGGTGTTGTATGTGTGGACGTTGTTCACTTTTTGGAAGTATGTTGACAGGTACTTGGGTGTCTTTGTGGTGTAGCGTATCTTGAAGACCAGGCCCAGTGCAAGCTGCTGCACTCTGTCAACTACTCGTAGCCAATCAAGGCTCAAAAAATGAGCAGCGGTTAGATGTGTCCTAGGGTTGAGGCCTAGCAGAAGCCTAACCAGTTTATTTTGGGCTGTCTGGAGTCTTGTTTTATGGGCCTTTGTGGTTCTATAGTACCATGATGTTACGGCATAGTCGAAGTGACATTGAATGAGAGCTCCTGATAGGGTCCTCAGTGTGTTTTTACTGACAAGTGAGGATATCCTGTACAAGAATCTAGTTCTATGGTTCACTTTTTTGATTACTTTTGCTGACATTTTATCTCTGGAAAGATTTGCCTCTAAGATGGAGCCCAGGTATGTAATATCCTCTTTTCTTGTGATATTAATGTTACCCACTTTTATTTTAAAATGTTCAGCCTTTCTGAGTTTAGATGGGGATCCGTATAGGATGGTTTCAGTTTTACCTAGGTGTATTGATAGTTTATTGTCAGCTAGCCAGATGCAGATTTTACTCAGTTCAGTGCTTAGCGCTTTTTCCACCTGCAATATGTCCCTGTCAGAGACCAGCAGAGCCGAGTCATCCGCGAACAGGAACAGATTGCAATTACATGCTGATGACATGTCATTCACATATATTAGGAACAGTAAAGGTCCCAATATGCTTCCTCAGGAAGGAACACAACAAGCAGGAGATACTGGTGGCCTTCTACCGCGGCGTAGTGGAGAGCATCCTCACCCACGGCATCTGCAACTGGTTCTCCAGCTGCACAACCGCGGAGAGAAATGCGCTACAGAGAGTCGTGAGAACAGCCCAGAAGATCACCGGCGCCCCCCTCCCCTCTCTGGAAGAGCTGTACAACACACGCTGTCTCAGGAAGGCCTCCAAGATCTCCAGAGACCCAACCCACCCTGGGTACGAACACTTTGCCCGGCTGCCCTCGAAAAGGCGGTACAGGACCATGGCCGCAAGGACAAACAGACTGAAGCTCAGCTTCTACCCCAGGGCCATCCAGGCCCTGAACACAGCAAAGACCTAGGTTCTGGGCCCTGGACAGTCTGGACGGATTGATGGCAGCTGCTGGATTGAAAAAATCAGGTGTAGTGCTGAGGCACAAATGTGTACATTTGAAGCCTGCAAACTGCGACACTTTAAATGAATGTGCAATAACACTATGTGCAATATGACAACCCTAGTCGTCTTACCTGTACAGTATAGTATAGTGGATAGTGTACATAGCCTTTATTTATGTAAACCAGCTCCTTTCCCTTCTTGTTTTTGTAGTTTTTTTTTCTTTCCTAGCACCAGGGGAGCCACCCCTCCCAAATGTGGTTGTTTGGTACCTGTACTATAGCAATGACAATAAAGACCATTCATTCATTCATACGCACGCACACACGCGCGCACGCATACACGCACACGCTCACACATACACACACATACATGCATATACACACACGCACACGCACACACGCATAAACACGCATACACACACACCCCACTCTCTTTTCACACATAGGTTAGTTGATTTTGTTTCTATTTGTTTCTATTTATCTTCACTGTCTTTGCCGTTCTCATGTGTTGTGTGTATTGTTCTATGTCGACCCTGAGTATTTCTGTTTCTATGTTTGTTTTTATTCTTGCCGGGGTCTCTTGGCCAGATTGTCATTGAAAATTAGAATTTGTTCTCAACTGATTTCATCTGGTTAAATAAAGGTCAAATAAAAAAAGAGAAAAAAGAACCTAGCCTGCTGAAACAGAGAGACACGTCAAGCAGACCGCTGACCCTCAGTCATAATGTGACAGAGAGGGGCCTTTGTCTTTTTTCCTAGAACATGTTCAAGACCTTTGACCTGAATGACACCGTCTGTAACCTAACCCCCCTTTCACACCCTGGTCATTGGGGGTATAAATGTGTGAACAAACGACAAAGAGCTCTTCTCTCTCTTTTCCACCCTGCAACCCGTTGACCAGAGCTCTCTATTCACCATCAGAGAGGAGTGCTGTAACCTGTCATGTAACTCTGATTGAATAAATAGTCTAGAACTCAGAAACTTTTACTTGTGATCTATTTCAACCAAATTCTTAACACTAGAACAGCCTTGCCTTTTAACCTACTAAAAGAGTCGGGGGTCAAAACCCTCTTTAGAATGTAAATCTGCTATTTACACACAACGACCACTAGTTGGCCAGCTTGTAAATTAGCCTGCTTCCTACACAGAAAAACAGCAAAATAGCTTCATACTAGCTTATCCTGATGTGATGTTGAAAATGTAAGGATACTGGGTGGTAGAACATACATATCTAGGAAAAGTCATGAAAGGAGGGTCCTGAAATTTGATCGAGTGCAAAGATATTACATGTTTTTTTACTCACAGTAACTCACTCATGGCTGTTCTAGTGTTAAAAGTGAATATACTTCACCAGCTCCCCATGTGAGAGCAGGGTTGACTTGTTCACCCTAACAAGCTGCAACAGGAGTGCAGGAACAGAAGGCCCCTAAATGGTCGGGGGGGGGGGCAGGGGCCCCCCGGGGGGGGGGGGTTTGGGGTCCAGCGCTGGGTGATGGTAGGCAAACTGGTAGTAGTCGCTCTATGAGTAGAGGGCTGCAAGGGAATTTTCCTGGCTACACAGTGTACAGGTTTTTACTTTTGGCTGCTTGCGGCTCTGTCAGTATGTGAAGCGCATTGAGTCGCATCTTGTGAGAAATGCGCTATACAAATAAAACGTTATTTGATTTGGTTTAAACAGCACTGTCACCAAGGTCGCTGATGATGCATCAGTCCTTTCACCAGAAACAGAATCACAATCTCTTTTATTACATCTTACTGTACACAGATGGTAAATGGACTGACTTATATAACGCCTTTATCCAAAGCGCTTTACAACGGCCTCTCATTCACCCATTCACACACACATTCACACACCAATGGCGGCCAAGCTACCATGCAAGGTGCCGGCCGGCCCGCTCACTGGGAGCAATTTGGTGTTCAGTGTCTTGCCCAAGGACACTTCGACATATGGCCAGCCGGGGCTCGAACCGCTGATCTGCCGACCTTGCGATCATTAGACGGCAGCTCTACCCCCTGAGACACAGACGTCCCCAATACACAGGAGTAAAATGATTTGGCTTCGGTCCCTTAACATTGACATTGCAGCGTTCAGATACAAAAACACAATAATAACGCAACAATAAGAAGTAACGTAAGTAATAAAACAGTAACCCTGCATTGATAAAGTAATAAAGTGATGGATTTTACAGTGGCTTCAATAGTGCAGAAATGCTGTGCAGAGTACAACACTGTAGTAAATTAGTCCAATGGTATACAAGTAATCCAGTATTGTGCAGTATTTATTATACTCCAAAATGTTCATTTCCACAGTGTGCGTGGGGTGGGGGGGGGGGGGGGGTGGCAGACCCTTGCACCCTTCCAGTGCATTTCCCCAGGAGCCTGATTGCTTGGAAATAGCTGTTTGACTTCCTCTTGAGTTTTAGCCCCGAGGCTACGGTATCGTTTCCCAGACGGCAGGAGGTCGAACAGTTTCTGATTGGGGATCCGGGGGTCCGGGGGTCCCTGATGATCCTCAGGGCGTTTCTGTCACATCGGTCGCTGTAGGTGTCCTGGATGGAGGGAAGCTCACATCCTCTGGTTCTCTCAGCTGTCCACACTACCCTTTGCAGTGTTTTTTCCTGAAGTCCACCAGCAGCTCCTTGGTCATAACGGCGTCGAGAGCGAAGGTTATTGAGCCAGACGGACGGTCGACCTCGAGTAACACGTTACTATAGCAACCAGGAACCTAGTATCTTAGGGAGAAGTTAGGAAAGCTCTCGAGCCATATAAGAGTCAGCAACGTTAGCAACTTGTCAGAAGAATATGATCTGCAATGGACAGCTGACTACCTGGTCAGCTATTATTGGTGTATATAGGAACACCACTGAGGGAGTAAAGTATCTTGACTTTAAAATAATTTGGTTGAAATAGATCACGAGTAAAACTTCTGAGTTCTGAGACTATTTATTAATCAAAGTTACAATTACAGAGTACAGCCCTTCTCTCTGATGGTGGGAGAGCTTCTACTCAGCTGGTGGTAAAGGACAAAGAGGACGATTACTGAGTCCGCTCACCTATTTGTATACAATGATATGCTAATACAAGTTTTACGACAGGGTATCTATATGGGCCTATCACATTCAAGAAAAGGGGTTACTGTCACTTCAGGTTAAAGGTCAGGGGGCAGGCCACAGAAAGATAGGCCATCTTGAAATGAACATGTGGGGAAAATGTGGCTTTAAGACAAAGGGATGCCTACAAAAGGTCTAACCCCCCACAGGCATGAATGTATGTGCAAAAGACAAACTCTACAGGTCCATACATTATATACAGTTCAGGTGTGTGTGTGTGTGTGTCAAAATATACCACAGGAGCAAAAGGGTCCGCAGTTTTGCATGAACTGTGTGCCCCGACCAGCGCTGTATGGAATAAATCTTTCTTCAATTGTCCATCCTGAGCAGCAAGACCTTTTAATTACCCTTTTCCGGTTCCCTAGAAGTGCTTTGTAGAAGCTATAATTACTATACATTGTATAGGCAGTAAAGGACTAGGGTAGAGAGAGAGAGAAAGAGAGAGAGAAAGAGAGAAAGAGAGAGAGAGAGAGAGAAAGAGAGAGAGAGAAAGAAAGAGAGAGAGAGAGAAAGAAAGAAAGAAAGAGAGAGAGAGAGAGAGAGAGAGAGAGAAAGAGAGAGAGAGAGAGAGAGAGAGAGAGAGAGAGGGAGAGAGGGAGAGAGAGAGAGGGAGAGAGAGAGAGAGAGAGAGAGAGAGAGAGAGAGAGAGAGAGAGAACAAAGATACAACCTTTTGATTGAGTACCTACCTCGGCCACCTCATCACACATCATATTATATACCCATCGTCTAGTGGGGTCAATGGGTCACAATGGGACTTAGAATAATAAAACATTGAATTAAAGCTGACAATCTCTCCTTTGATACCATAGTCATTGTCTGATTTCAGAGTAGAGAGCATAGAGCTAAACACAGCTAACTATAGAGCAAAAAAAACAACAACGTTCCAATACTTCTGGAACCAGTGGATCAATATTAATGTGTCCTTAATAATGCAACCACGACAGTCACGTATCTACGTAATAGATCTGGTTTTGCATCGATCAATCTTGGACTTGGACTCTTTTTCGAAAAACAAAAAGGAGATGTTATTGATATTTACACAAAACATGCTCTCTTCTCTGTCTCCCCCATCCCTCTGGCTGTTTCTCTCACATCGACGTACACATTAAAACACACATGATTAGCATCCTAGCACCTTTCCTTAGCTCTACTTCAAGAGAACAAAACACATACTATACACATCTATTCAACATTTAGACGAAAAGTGTTTGCAACTCAATTTGGGTAATTATTTTTAGAAAACCTGAAAACTAGATGATGGATCTCAATGATATATTTTGTTCCGCATTTCATGTACTTTGATTACATGATATCACAGTCTGTGGTATAAATATATCTTTCTACAGTAGTAATAATAATAATAATAGATACATTCTCAGATTCCTACCGATTACTTATCCCCGTATTTATATCCCCCCTATTTATGTCTATTTATGTATCATTCTTGTTTTTTATTATCTTAGGACTGTGTTTTATTATCTTAGGACTGTGTTTTATTATCTTAGGGCAGTGTTTTATTATCTTAGGACTGTGTTTTATTATCTTAGGACAGTGTTTTATTATCTTAGGACTGTGTTTTATTATCTTAGGACTGTGTTTTATTATCTTAGGACAGTGTTTTATTATCTTAGGACTGTATTTTATTATCTTAGGACTGTGTTTTATTATCTTAGGACGGTATTTTGATTGTTAGCACCCTAGGGTTTGCATTTCAATTTCGTTGTACCCGTACAATGACAATAAAGAACATTCATTCATTCAACAACTTTTATTTGTATAGCACTTTTCCTGCAAACGTTGCAGCTGAAGCATTATTCTAATTGAGAATAGACTCATTTTAAAGAGCTAATTATCTCACGACAGCAAGGCACAACGACACAACGTTTTACTAGGGGACCTGAGGAATTATTGACTTGCATATTCTCACGACATATTCTAGGATATTCTAGGATGACACACTGGATGACAAAGTCACAGACGACTCATCTTCACAATACTTCAACCAGAATGCCACAAACCCAACTTCTCTTTTAACAATGTTCAAAAGGAGAAAAATATATAAACAAATATAAGGAAGGAAGGAAGAAAAAGAAAGTGTGGAAAATATGTTGCTAACTGTCTGGAGTAGAGGAGGACTCATGCCTTGAAGATAAAGTATGAATTGATCATGTGACAGGTCAGGCGGTCAATACCCTGTCAGGTCCTTACTCACTACTGTTGCTGTGCTCACAGCAGCTCGATACCTGCGTCTAATCCAGCCTCTCGACTGGTCTGCAGAGAGAGGAGGAGAGGAGAGAAGAGAGAGGAGAGAGGAGAGAGAGGCTCTACCCAGGGAGGGAGATCAGAGGCAGCCCCTCTGCGCTCGCTGCCTTCAAAGTCTCGGCTGAAAAATAGCCCAAGAATTTCTAAACAAAGAGAGAAAATGTCCTACTGGGACAGGTTTGGAGGCACAGTAATAGGGCAGTGAGCAGAATATTGAAACCCGCGGCTGATCTCAGGAGGGACGAAGAGATCGCCTCTACTCTGGTTCCCCCTAGAAGAGCTTTGTAGAAGCTATAGTTACTATACACTGTATGGGGAGGAGAGGAGTAGGGGAGAGAGAGAGAGAGGGAGGGAGGGATGGAGGGATGGAGTGAGGGAGGGATGGAGGGAGGGGTGGAGTGAGGGAGGGAGGGAGGGAGAGGGAGAAAGAGAGAGAGAGAGAGGGAGAGAGAGAAAGAGAGAGAGAGAAATAGACAGAGAGAGAGATAAAAGAGAGAGAGAGAGGGAAAGAGAGAGAGAGAAGAAATTGACAGACACTGTATAGGGAGTACAGGACTAGAGTAGAGAGAGAGAGAGAAAGAGAGAGAGAGAGAGAGAGAGAGAGAGAGAGAGAGAGAGAGAGAGAGAGAGAAGAAATAGACAGAGAGAGGGAGTGTAGGATGCTGCAAGTTACTTTCAAGAGAAAAAAAAGATATATATCTCACTGAAGCAATAAAAAAACTCAACGTGCCAGCTCTATTTTAAAAATATTTTTAAATATACTGTATATAATAAAATGTATAATTCATTCCAGTCTTATAAGACAATGAAAGAACATAGCCTTACTTACTTTCCCATCGTGATGTTCTCTGTGCCAGATCTATCGCGGTAAATCTAAACTTTCCCTGTGGGTGGGTGACACACGAGACTCAGCATAGAACGGTGCCATGCCAACATGAAAAAATAAAACCTTGAGTTTCAAGCAGAGTGATAAATGGTGGCCACTCGTTATGCAGAGAGAGAGAGAGAGAGAGAGAGAGAGAGAGAGAGAGAGAGAGAGAGAGAGAGAGAGAGAGAGAGAGAGAGAGGGAGGGAGGGAAGGCTCTGCATCCAAATGTTTGCTGCAGGGCTCCTCTCTTTACTTCTCTGACAGGGTGTTCACAGCTCGCCGTGTTTAAGAGACAAAGGCAGGAAATAAGTCGCTAACAGTCGCTAACACACTTACACACAGGACTTGGGAATAGCTCCTCACACGGAATATATTTAGCTTAAAATACATCTCTGTAATAATTGTAATGTCGTTTTCTTTTTTTTACTGCATAACATTATGAAGTTGATTATAAAATCATTATAAAACTGCTGTTTTTTTTTTCTAACCCAAAAATTACAAAGAGAAGATAAACAACAACAACAACAGCCTCAGGCAAGTCTGGGTGTCCAGACAGCCAGAGGACATTTCCAAATAATTCCCTGTCTCACTGTCTCAGGAAGATGTCTCACTGTCTCAGGAAGATGTCTCACTGTCTCAGGAAGTTGTCTCACTGTCTCACTGTCTCAGGAATTTGTCTCCCTGTCTCCCTGTCTCCCTGTCTCCCTGCCTCACTGTCTCCCTGTCTCCCTGTCTCCCTGTCTCCCTGCCTCACTGTCTCCCTGTCTCCCTGTCTCCCTGCCTCACTGTCTCCCTGTCTCCCTGCCTCACTGTCTCCCTGTCTCACTGTCTCACTGTCTCACTATCTCACTGTCTCAGGAAGATGTCTCACTGTCTCAGGAAGTTGTCTCACTGTCTCACTATCTCACTGTCTCCCTGTCTCACTGTCTCCCTGTCTCACTGTCTCACTATCTCACTGTTTCAGGAAGATGTCTCCCTGTCTCTCTGTCTCTCAGGAAGATGTCTCACTGTCTCAGGAAGTTGTCTCTCTGTCTCTATGTCTCACTGTCTCCCTGTCTCCCTGTCTCTCTGTCTATCTCTCTCTGTCTCTCCGTCTCACTGTCTCCCTGTCTCACTGTCTCAGGAAGATGTCTCACCGTCTCACTGTCTCCCTGTCTCCCTGTCTCCCTGTCTCACTGTCTCACTGTCTCCCTGTCTCACTGTCTCACTATCTCACTGTCTCTCAGGAAGATGTCTCACTGTCTCAGGAAGTTGTCTACCTGTCTCCCTGTCTCTCTGTCTCTCTGTCTCTGTCTCCCTGTCTCACTGTCTCCCTGTCTCACTGTCTCAGGAAGATGTCTCACTGTCTCTCTGTCTCACTGTCTCACTGTCTCATTGTCTCACTGTCTCTCTGTCTCACTGTCTCACTGTCTCATTGTCTCACTGTCTCTCTGTCTCACTGTCTCACTGTCTCTCTGTCTCACTGTCTCTCTGTCTCCTTGTCTCAGGAAGATGTCTCACTATCTCCCTGTCTCACTGTCTCCCTGTCTCTCTGTCATTATAATCATTATAAAACTGCTGTTTTTTTTTTCTAACCCAAAAATTACAAAGAGAAGATAAACAACAACAACAACAGCCTCAGGCAAGTCTGGGTGTCCAGACAGCCAGAGGACATTTCCAAATAATTCCCTGTCTCACTGTCTCAGGAAGATGTCTCACTGTCTCAGGAAGATGTCTCACTGTCTCAGGAAGTTGTCTCACTGTCTCACTGTCTCAGGAATTTGTCTCCCTGTCTCCCTGTCTCCCTGTCTCCCTGCCTCACTGTCTCCCTGTCTCCCTGTCTCCCTGTCTCCCTGCCTCACTGTCTCCCTGTCTCCCTGTCTCCCTGCCTCACTGTCTCCCTGTCTCCCTGCCTCACTGTCTCCCTGTCTCACTGTCTCACTGTCTCACTATCTCACTGTCTCAGGAAGATGTCTCACTGTCTCAGGAAGTTGTCTCACTGTCTCACTATCTCACTGTCTCCCTGTCTCACTGTCTCCCTGTCTCACTGTCTCACTATCTCACTGTTTCAGGAAGATGTCTCCCTGTCTCTCTGTCTCTCAGGAAGATGTCTCACTGTCTCAGGAAGTTGTCTCTCTGTCTCTATGTCTCACTGTCTCCCTGTCTCCCTGTCTCTCTGTCTATCTCTCTCTGTCTCTCCGTCTCACTGTCTCCCTGTCTCACTGTCTCAGGAAGATGTCTCACCGTCTCACTGTCTCCCTGTCTCCCTGTCTCCCTGTCTCACTGTCTCACTGTCTCCCTGTCTCACTGTCTCACTATCTCACTGTCTCTCAGGAAGATGTCTCACTGTCTCAGGAAGTTGTCTACCTGTCTCCCTGTCTCTCTGTCTCTCTGTCTCTGTCTCCCTGTCTCACTGTCTCCCTGTCTCACTGTCTCAGGAAGATGTCTCACTGTCTCTCTGTCTCACTGTCTCACTGTCTCATTGTCTCACTGTCTCTCTGTCTCACTGTCTCACTGTCTCATTGTCTCACTGTCTCTCTGTCTCACTGTCTCACTGTCTCTCTGTCTCACTGTCTCTCTGTCTCCTTGTCTCAGGAAGATGTCTCACTATCTCCCTGTCTCACTGTCTCCCTGTCTCTCTGTCTCTCTGTCTCCCTGTCTCTCTGTCTCTCTGTCTCCCTGTCTCTCTGTCTCTCTGTCTCTCTGTCTCTCTGTCTCTCTGTCTCTCTGTCTCCCTGTCTCTCTGTCTCTCTGTCTCTCTGTCTCTCTGTCTCTCTGTCTCCCTGTCTCTCTGTCTCCCTGTCCTCCCTGTCTCCCTGTCTCTCTGTCTCCCTGTCCTCCCTGTCTCCCTGTCTCCCTGTCATTTGTTGCAAATAAAAATATAGATTTTTCCACCTCAAGTATCAGCCGTTCGTCATCCATTTCTGCAACGAGCTTCAAGCACCTGTGGTGATTCACAATTCGCATTAGCTGCGACCAAGCATGAGCTATAGAGTAGTTGGCTACGAGCATTTTCAATCTGGTATCTTCTCTATTAGTGGATTAACCACTGTGGTGATTTAACAGCTGATAAAAAGACTACAAACAGAGCAAAACAAGAAAACAACACCAGAAAACAACCAACATACAATTATAACCAACAACCAATAGGCTATACAATTGTAAATATACAATTCCGATGATGTCAAAGTCCCTTTAAAAGAGACATGACATCACCCGTACTTCCACTATTGTATTTTATAGTGAAGTCCACTGACTAGCCTGGTGAGCCCTGCAGCCTTGCCAACAAGGCTATTACAGTCGTTCCTCCTGGGGAAATCGTCAGCAAACTGTGTGTTTTTCCACCAAGCACATCGCCCCGGGCCTCTCCCTGCCAGCCACCTTGTTCCTGGGCTCTTTACCTCCATCCACCAGTCAGACCAGTGAGTTAAAGCCACTTCCCGGGCCTGATAGAACATTCTGGAGTGCGTGGCTGCAGCCAGGGGAGCTAAACGCTAAACACAGCAGCAGAACCTGGGTTTAGGTGGTATTGATTCCTACTTCATACAACAACTAAACACTTGTTTTTGTATCATGCCAGAGGCACTGATTTTTTCTCTCTCTCATGTTTGTAACTGTTCTGCAACTGTCTTAACCCTTGTGTGGTGTTCGGGTCAACCGGACCCGTTTAACATTTATACTAAAAGAGAAATGGTACAAGAATACATTTTATCAATCTGAAACTCCATGGCCGTGGCTTATTTTCTATGAAAAATGTTATTTTCTATAAAAATGTTATGTCTTTGCACTCGATCACATTTCAGGACCCTCCTTTCATGACTTGTCCTAGATACAGTATGTGTAGTTCTACCACCCAGTATCCTTACATTTTCAAAATCACATCAGGAAAAGCTAGTATGAAGCTATTTTGCAGCTTTCATGTGTGTTAGCGCTAGTATTTGGCCGCCATCTTATTCGGTTGTTAAGTCTGACGTCAAAAGTGACGTTTAGCCATTTCCGGGTCCAAACCAGAAATTCCCCACACCAGAGTACCAGTGAACTACAGCGGTAGAATGACAGTTTAATCGTTTTTTAGACTCAGATCTATTCATACAACAAGGGACACAATACTTTCCCGTTTTCTCCATATTGTCAGGGTATTTGAGCCTCGGAAAAGCGCTATATAAATATAATTTATTATTATTATTATTTCTGCATTTCGAAGACAGCGCCTCAGCCAACGTTGGACCCGGAAACACGTCACGACTTAACAAGCGGATTATATATATATAATTAATTATTAGTGTTGGTAGCTTGTTACCATAGTAACGTTAGTGTTGGTAGATTGGTTGTGGTCGTTGAGCGGGCACTAACCCACAGCTAGGCCATAATGCTTGTATCCAACATAGTCCTCCGTTATTGTGTTCTCCTACTTGTGCTTTTGAACCACAATTTAACTACAACACTCCTGCTGATCCACTTTGTCCTCAACATTGAAAGACAAGAGCGAGAAGAAATGGCGAACGAGTGTATCTAGCTCTCCCTAGCAACAACAGTTACAGTTAGTATTAGATCCATCACATATTTTGGTAGTTTTAAGCATGTCTTCTTACTTTTTGACTGACTGTTCTTGTTACCTTTGAAGTTGTCACCATTTACACTTAATATATTATATTCAGCTGTATTAAGTATATTGTAGAATGTAGTATGTATATTATAGTATGTAGATCCACCTTCCCTTATTCTATTAGCCATTTTGGCATTGTTATGGTTGTAATGCTTTCATTGTTTTCAATAATGTATGTTGTTGTTTGTGTCTTGTCTGTCTGTACTTTGTCATGATTGTATCTCTTATTATTTATGTTGTTATGATTGTGATATTATGTTAGGGCCCTCTCTAAAAGGATATGGTGCATCTCAAGGGGTTTATCCTAATAAAATACATTTACAACAACAACACAGAGATACTCACAGGCAAACCGTAGGAGGGCGTCCCTGCTCAGGATGGTCCCAAAGCTGTTCTCTGCTCTGCACTGGTACCTCCCCACGTCAGAGATCTCACTGGTGTTGGTTATCATCAAACTGCCATCGATCAAACTGTAACGTGAGTCTGCCTCCATGTCCACTTCTGTTCTGTTGACGAACCAACTGCAAACACAATGAGATCAGGGGACAAGGTTATATATATGATGTGCCTTTGCACACACCATCTAAACATCTAACAATAGATACAGGTAGAGACATAAGGTGTTTTATATATACCTGTATACGGGTGCTGGATTGCCCCGGGCCTTGCAGTTAATCATCACTTTCTTCTCATCAGAGTCCAACGCGATGATGGCATCGTCAGGCTCCTGGACGAACACGGGTCCAAACTCTTCGGTCTCTGAAGACAGTACACAAGGACAATGTTAGGGTGTGTTCTCACTAGAACATTTGCTTCACTTGGAATCAGAGTTTACGATAAAATTCACTTTGCTCTGTGTCGTTTGGAGCTGTGAGAACGCGCATTCGAAGTCGCTCCCGGAGCAAACAGCCGACGGATGCTCCGCTTGTAAAGGGTGGTTTCGCTCCGGTTAGAAACTACGCATCGAGGCTGTCCATAGGAAAACAACAGCGCACGTCTGTTGCTTCGATTGCGTATGTTACTTCGTTTACATAAAGGGCTGTAAGAACGCAAATCAGAGAAATAATGTATGCAACAATGTTGCAATCTCATCCACTTGCTCCGGGTCCTGATTCGGACTTTCATGTGAACCTTAGAGACCTCTCTAAAGACAGAAGACAAGGACAATGTTAGATGGAGTTACTCTCTGAAGACAGAAGACATGGACAATGTTAGAGGGAGTTAATCTCTGAACACAAGGACAATGTTAGAGGGAGTTACTCTCTGAAGACAGAAGACATGGACAATGTTAGAGGGAGTTAATCTCTGAAGACAGAAGACAAGGACAATGTTAGAGGGAGTTACTCTCTGAAGACAGAAGACAAGGGACAATGTTAGAGGGAGTTAATCTCTAAACACAGAAGACAAGGACAATGTTAGAGGGAGTTACTCTCTAAAGACAAAACACAAGGACAATGTTAGAGGGAGTTAATCTCTGAAAACCAGAACACAAGGACAATGTTAGAGGGAGTTACTCTCTAAAGACAGAACAAGGGACAATATTAGAGGGAGTTACTCTAAAGACAGAACACAAGGACAATGTTAGAGGGAGTTACTCTCTAAACACAGAACAAGGGACAATGTTAAAGGGAGTTAATCTCTGAAGACAGAAGACAAGGACAATGTTAGAGGGAGTTACCGCACTGTGGGAACAGTCAATTACCAGAAGTGGACACGGTTCACTGAGCAATGGGCTCTCAATCGCATAGTGAATGGTGAACATCCCTATATCTCATTGTCTCTACGGGTGATCTGGGTTTTAAATTCTACCTTACCGTAACAATTACAGCCTTTAGAGCAACACGCTGTAACCAACCCTTCCTCTTCAGACTCGATATGAATCATGACGTGAATATCCAATTGAAAAGCCCTCTTTACTTACTGTCATAGTTACGGAGATATAAATGTGCCGCGCTGTAATCTATTCACTCTAGAGGCACAAGGATAAATATCCTCAGTAACTATCGTACGTATGTATGCAGTCTCTATAATCTATGTTGGGATTGCTGATGAAGAAAGAAAAATGACGAATTGAGATGGAATTTGACAGGAGGGAGACTGAGGAGAGAGAGAGAGGAGGGAGAGAGAGAGTGGGAGAGAGAGAGAGACAGAGAGAGAGAAAAAAAGTGAGAGAGAGAGACAGAGAGAGAGAGAAGAGGAAGAGGGAGAGAGAGAGAGAGAAGAGGGAGAGGGAGAGAGAGAGAGGAGGGAGAGAGAGAGAAGAGGGAGAGAGAGAGAACAGAGGGAGAGAGAGAGAGAGAAGAGGGAGAGAGTGAGAGAGAGAAGAGGGAGAGAGAGAAAGAGAGAGAGAGAAAGAGAGAGATAGAGAGAGAAAACGAGAGAGAGAGGGAGAGAGAGAGACAGAGAGAGAGAGAAGTGGGAGACAGAGAGAGAGAGAGAAGAGGGACAGAGACAGAGAGAGAGAGAAAAAGAGAGAGAGAAGAGGGAGAGAGAAGAGGGAGAGAGAAAGAAGAGGGAGAGAGAGAGAGAGCGAGAGAGAGAGAGAGAGTGAGAGAGAGTGAGAGTGAGAGAGAGAGAAAGAGAGAGAGAGAGAAGAGGGAGAGAGAGAAAGAGAGAGAGAGAAAGAGAGAGAGAGAGAAGTGGGAGACAGAGAGAGAGAAGAGGGAGAGAGACAGAGAGAGAGAAAACGAGAGAGAGAGAAGAGGGAGAGAGAGAGCGAGAGAGAGCAAGAGAGCGAGAGAGAGCGAGAGAGCGAGAGAGAGAGAGAGAGAGAGAGAGAGAGAGAGAGAGAGAGAGAGAGAGAAGCTGTTGCTATAACTGGTATATCCTGGCCTTTCTCTGCAGAATCTCAGAATACAAGATATCTAAACTATTAGTGTATTATTTATGGTTTCCTCAGCATGGATAATGACTCCTTTGTGTAGGTCTACATCATCATGTGTCAAGTTATTTTCAGCATGGCTGCCTTTGTGTCTTCCTCCTCAGATACAAGTTACTACAGCATGAGAGTCTGACAGTAGGGATGGAAGTCAATCCTCCTAACAAGACGTTGACGTTAGACAACTGACTCTTTGATGGCCAAGGCAATTACACTACCTGGGGTTGTGCTTTATTGTATGATACTGACATTGTTACAGCGTACACTTGACATGGTCAACTTGCAATTACACAATAATACAGTATCTAATTAATTACAAGTTAGTGGTTTTGAGTTGTATCATAACAAGTACCACTAGACTTTTGATGCTTACGATCATGCGTACGATGCGTGTGATCAGTCTAAAGTCCCTAGCAGTGGCGGACTCAGGCTGTTTGAAGGGCAGGGGCGAAAAGAAAAAAAGGGCACCTACTGCACAACATGGGACCCCATCAGTACACATGGTCAAGTTTAGACCATTGGAAGGGCAGCCAATAGGGCACATCCTCTAATTTTGCCACTCAAAAGGGCACTTTAGTGCAACGTTTTTCAACTGTGGGTCACATGGTCAAGTTTAGACAATTGGAGGGGCACCAATAGGGCACATCCTCTAATTTTTTCCACTCAAAAGGGCATTTTTGACACTCAAAAGGGCACTTAAGAGAGATGTTTTTCAACCGTGGGGGCACCAGGAGGGGCGGTCGCCCCCCCTGCTCCCCCCCTGTGTCCGCCAGTGTGTCTGTTTGTTTTGGTTCAGGACGGCTTTATCTGTTTGTTGATTTGAGGTGTACGAACATTCAAACAAGCAGATCTATATACAGTGCCTATAGAAAGTCAGACTCAATTTAAAAAATGGTCATCACTCCACACACAATACCCCATAATGACAAAGTGAAAACAAGTTTTTAGAAACTCCTGCAAATGTGCAAAACACAGAAATGTGCATAAGTATTCATACCCTTTGCAATGACACTCTTAAAATTAGCTAAAATGCAAAAAAAGCTTTTATAGGGTCTCTAGATATACAGTGGGGGAAATAAGAATTTAACCCATAAAAAAAAGAAATAATCAAAAACAAAAACAAATTTAGACCATACATTAGTATTAACTCAATAAAACTAAACCGCTAAATAAATTGTAACTCCCCCCCAAAAAAGGTTATGTGCAATAAAGTGGAATGACGTGATGGAAGAAAATAAGTATTGAACATGCTAACTGAAATGTATTTAGTACTTTGTGGAGAAGACCTTTTTCCAATCACAGCTTCAAGCTGCTTCCTGAACAAAAACCTAATCTCTCCCACTGGTGAATATTGATCTTCAGTTCCTTCCACACATTTTCTATTGGATTTAAGTCTGGCGATTGATTAGGCCAGTCCAACAACTTTATTGCCTTCCTCTTGGATCAATTGAGAGTCTCCTTTGCGGTACGTTTTGGATCGTTGTCCCGCGTCTCATCCTCATCATCCTGCCGGATGGCAGCAGATTCTTCTCAAGAATGTCCTGGTACGTGACTCCATTCATCTTCCCTTCGATCATTTGGATTCCACCAGTACCAAGTGAAGAGAAACAGCCCCATACCATGATGCTTCCACCTCTGAACTTCCACCTCTGACCTGTAGGTCTGGGATTTCTAGGATCATATTATGCAGAGCCATTTGTCCTCCAAACATGGCGCGTTGTGTTGTTGCCGAAAAGTTTGATTATTGTCTCGTCTGACCAGACGATATCGTACCACTAAACTACAAATGTTCTGTGAGCTTCAACATGCCTTTTCTCCAGTAATGGTGGGGGTGATTGCAGGGTGATTGCAGGGTGATTGCGGGGTGATTGCGGGGTGATTGTGGATGGAAACCTTGGCAGTGGAGTGCATTGCCAATGGACCTATCGCTAAGCCACGCCCCAAAATAGAAATTGTCCAATCATATCACAGCAAAAGTCACTACAGGCAGAAAACTCGGACAAACAACTCGCTTATATCTGATGGTGAAAAGCTTCTAGACTAAATATTCTTGTCATCTTTAAAAAAAACATGTCTATTACTTGCTGTGGTAAATCAGAAATCAGAAAGTTGCCAACTCCCGCCATTGTAAGTCATTGAATGTCATTCAGTCACGGTCGGTCGGTCAGTCAGTCAGTCACTGCCAGTGAAGCGTTGTTTGTTTGTCTGAGTTTTCAAAGGGGGCATGGCTTAGCGATAGGTCCATTGTTTGAACACCTTGGTGACATAGGAACAGATGAAATGTTGTGACATACAAACGGACAGAGACCGATCCCTATAGTACCCGATGTCATCGTGGGGAGCAATTAGCTTGTTAGCAATTAGCTAGTGATTACCATCTACCATGCCTCCCATCATGGATGAGCTCAACAGCGCGTGAGCTTAGAATTATAAGGTTCTATATCCGTTTAGAATTATAAGGTTCTATTTCCGTTTAGAATTATAAGGTTCTATCTCCGTTTAGAATTATAAGGTTCTATCTCCGTTTAGGGCAGTTCAGAGATATTGAGCGTCAAAGTTTTTACATTCCATTATGTTTAGTGAGATGGAACCTTTGTATTTTATGAATTACTAACTCAAAAATGTCAACATTTAAAAAAAAAACACCACACAGGCATTAATAAACACCAAATGGATCAGATTATGTAAAAAAAACTAAATTTTGACAAAAATTGAGATAGAACCTTATAATTCTAACGTCACGAGTGAACAAAATAATTGAATTTCCAAAAGTTGAAAGTAACAGCATGGGCGGTTTTGTTATGTGCATAATGTCACGTTTTTCCACATGCCAACCAGAGATGAAGCAAGACAGATCGCCCCCATCATTTATACAAGTGTTCCGGAACGTTTTGCTATATGGGTTTCCTAAAACATGATTGATAAGAGCCATTTCGCTAAAAACATCTTTGGTCTGAAACACATTTACACAAGCTAGACCAACCTAATTAGACTACAGAGGCAATAATATCCACAACCCAGCGAACAAGGCAGATGTGGCGCAGGAGGTAGAGGCTGTGTCTCAGAAGGTAGAGGCTGGTGGAGGTAGAGGTTGTGTCTCAGAAGGTAGAGGCTAGTGGAGGTAGAGGCTGTGTCTCAGGAGGTAGAGGCTGGTGGAAGTAGAGGCTGTGCCTCAGGAGGTAGAGGCTGGTGGAGGTAGAGGCTGTGTCTCAGGAGGTAGAGGCTGGTGGAGGTAGAGGCTGTGGCTCAGGAGGTAGAGGCTGGTGGAGGTAGAGGCTGTGTCTCAGGAGGTAGAGGCTGGTGGAGGTAGAGGCTGTGGCTCAGGAGGTAGAGGCTGGTGGAGGTAGAGGCTGTGGCTCAGGAGGTAGAGGCTGGTGGAGGTAGAGGTTGGTGGAGGTAGAGGCTGTGTCTCAGGAGGTAGAGTCGCCGTCTAATGATCGCAAGGTCGGCAGATCGGCGGTTCGAACCCCGGCTGGCCACATGTCGAGGTGTCCTTGGGCAAGACACTGAACCCCAAATTGCTCCCAGTGAGTGGGCCAGTGCCTTGCATGGTAGCTTGCGGCCATTGGTGTGTGAATGTGTGTGTGAATGGGGTGAATGAGAGGCCGTTGTAAAGCGCTTTGGATAAAGGCGCTATATAAGTCAGTCCATTTACCATTTATGTGTGTACTGCATAGAGCGCACCAACCACATTCTAGAACAGCAGGTGCACATTCTGATATCACATGCCTAAAACTCTTACACTGTGGGGGCCATTAGAAAAGTCTAGAATGTATAATTATGTTAAATTCTACCAGAAAGCATATAGTAAACACCAGTGGGATGAAGAGCTACCAAACAGCCATATCTCAGTGCTGCAGCAGACAGTCAATTATAACACTTACGTATAACAACGTAACGTGACATTGAAGCATTTCCTTCGTTTGACTCGATACTCCAAAAGTTTGGATTTGAAATCAAACAATCACTATCAGATGTCAAAGTATAGCTGTCAGTTTCTATTTGAGGGTATTTCTGGGTATCTAAGGGTATTTAAGGGTCTTTCTGACAGTTTCACCGTTCAGAAATTACTATTTCAGGACACCAAAAGTAATGGGACAGATTAAAGTAATATATGTAATCCGAAATTAAGCACTCATGTTTAGTGCTTGGTCAAGAATCCTTTACATGGAATAACTGCCTGAAGTCTGCATGAATGAAATGCATGTCCGACTGGATTTAATTCTGAAGACTGACATGTCCAATTAGAATTAGGAATTTGGAGGCATTTTCTTGTACTCGAGCAGACACCTTCTACACTTCAGAATCCATTCTGCTTCAAAATCCATTCCATCCATTCCATTCTACACTTCAGAATCCATTCCATCCATTCCATTCTACACTTCAGAATCCAATCCATCCATTCCATTCTACACTTCAGAATCCAATCCATCCATTCCATTCTACACTTCAGAATCCATTCCATCCATTCCATTCTACACTTCAGAATCCAATCCATCCATTCCATTCTACACTTCAGAATCCAATCCATCCATTCCATTTTACACTTCAGAATCCATTCCAGTTACATCAATAATTAACACCAGTAAACCAGTTATAGTGGCAGCTACACATGCCCAACAGGTGAAGTTGTACGCTGTAAATCTTGGGCAGATATATTTTTCTCCAATTGTTCTTCTTGCAATCACTTTGAGACATGATGATATTTGTTTTATCTGTTCACAAGAACTTTTAACAAACTGTGAGCTTAGAATGATAAGGTTCTATCTCCGTCTAGGGTAGTTCAGAGATATTGAGCGTCAACGTTTTTACATTCCATTATGTTTTGTGAGATGGAACCTTTGTATTTTATGAATTACTAACTCAAAAATGTCAACATTTTAAAAAATAACACCACACAGGCATTAATAAACACCTAATGGATCAGATTATGTAAAAAACTCAATTTTGACCAAAAATGGAGATAGAACCTTATAATTCTAACATCACGAAACCTCTAGCGGCTGGTTAGGTACCTTTTAGCTGAATGTAACCTGACTGTCCTCACTGAGGATAGCCAGTAGGTTGCACCTTGCAGTGAAGCCTCTGTAGTTGAATAGTAAACAGACTGACTTATATAGCACCTTATTCCAAAGCGCTTTACAACGGCCTCTCGTTCAACCATTCACACACACATTCACACACCAACGGCGGCAAGCTACCATGCAAGGCTTCGGCCCGCCCATTGGGAGCAATTTGGGGTTCAGTGTCTTGCCCAAGGACACCTTGACATGTGGCCAGCCGGGATTCGAACTGCCAATGGGGGGGGGGCTATGTATAACAAGTTTTGTCATTTCTAAATTGAAACCTGATGTACACACATGAACACATATGATCAAATAAAAGAGAATCTGAGAATATCTACGTAGTAATTGTTTGGTTTCAAATCCATCTTCTGGAGTGTAGAGTCATTCATACATCGGGGACTATAAGTACAGTAGGAGAGGAACAAGCACCAATTTAATGGAATAATACAACATGCTAATAGTTTACTTTTATGTTTTTTCCTTTGCAATTACAATTACAACACGAAAAATAAAAGTTATCGGCTTAATACACGTTGCTAATTGATGAACTGAAGATTTGACCAATTTATCAATTAACAGTGTCGTAACTGTCTTATAATCGATGCTAGCCCACGTATAGCTTTACTGTGTAACTCTTACTCTGCCTCACAGCAAAGTTCTGCTCTCAGAGAAAGAGCTCTCCTCTGCAAAACACTCCCACGCACCCATATGCTCACTAGATTGTTGCCATCTCCCAGACAGTTCCAGCTACCATCTCCCTCCCTCCCTCCCTCCCTCCCTCCCTCCCTCCCTCCCTCCCTCCCCTCCCCCCCCCCTCCCTCCCTGAATAATTCACACTTCCATGTACTCCTCAGTTACATCCAAGCCGTGTTTTTACTGAAGGTTTAAACTCAGTGATTCTTCACAAACTTCTGATCATTTGGTCCACATGTCGGCAACCAATCAAAATGTTTAGACTTTTTTGAAACCACGGAACTACGTTTCAAACACAAACTCGCTAGTCAAGCCAAAATACTGCAACAACGCAACGCAACGCATGCGGACCAAATGATCAGACTGTGTCACAAATAAAGAAACCACTGGGATCTCATGGGACATGGTTACTCTTCTGAGTAAAGTGTTACAGGTTGTATTCTTATGTACTCAAAGTCTTCAGACTTACATAGGCTGAAATGTAATGTTAGCTGAGTGAATCTTTCAGAATGTGTCTGAATGCACCTGTTTATAGAAGACAGCATCTGCATAGTGTACGTATGGTTTTCACCTGGTCACCTATAAGCAGTACTCAAGTTGAGGGGGACCTGAAATAAAAACAGTCAAAATCATCCCCCTTCTAAAACTGCCATCCCCCCTTTCCATCCCTTATGTCATTTTATCAATGAACGAGGTATTACTGCTATTTCAACATTTAGTTGTGCGTATATTGAGTAAAATACTGTGGGCGAGGGGGCACGCACACATGCAATGACATTTTTACCACCAAGTCACTGACACTGAAGACACTGACGCTGTGGGGATGCTAACATTGTCCCCATATGATAAAATCCACCATCCCCTCTGATTTTCTTTCACAACTTGAGTGCTGCCTATAGGTCTTTACAGTCATGATCAAACATAGAAAAAACAAACATGTTCCTCAGGTAAGGAGTGATACGAGGACACGGGACCTTGACTACCGATGAAGCTTCTGTTATTTCTCACCATTAAGGACGGCCGCGTGACAACAAAGGCACAGACATTCACTTTGTGCAATCTTAGCAGCATCTTGTCAATAAAACACAGTTCCGTTGGGAAATAAAATGCTTTCTAGAATTATAAATAAATCAGAAGTACAGATGAAAGCAAGGCTGCCTGGCTGTCTCCACTGAATCAATGTTTTGCAAAGGGACATAATCTTACCCTTGTAAGAGTTTTTTTCACCTTCACGGCTGTGTCTCAGGAGGTAGAGCCGGCATCTAATGATCACAAGGTTGGCAGTTCGGCGGTTCGAGCCCCGGCTGGCCACATGTCGAAGTGTCCTTGGGCAAGACACTGAACCCCAAATTGCTCCCAGTGAGCGGGCCGGCGGCATGCATGGTAGCTTGCCGCCATTGGTGTGTGTGAATGTGTGAATGAGAGGCCGTTGTAAAGCGCTTTGGAGCAGAAAAAAGGCGCTATATAAGTGCAGTCTATTTACTATTTTACCATTTCACGATTAACATCTAACATCTATAGCTTTAACATCTATAGCTCTAACATCTATAGCTCTAACATCTATAGCTTGAACATGAAATGAAAGACAATGTACTTCTGAGTGCATTGCAAAAAAAAAACGTTCCATACACATTAGTGACAACTACAGCATACAACTACAAATGCTTCCTAGTCTAAGGTGACACACAAAGTACCGATAACAAAATGCAGAGAAAACATTGCTTGAGGCATTTTACTAAATCCCAGTGTTCAATTAACCACAAACAATTAAAAAACAAAACTTCGACATCAGTCAACTTATCTCCTGCATGCATCCGGAGTGATCAACCTGCTGTATCAAATAATGTAAATGGTAAATGGACTGCACTTATATAGCGCCTTTTTTGCTGCTCCAAAGCGCTTTACAACGGCTTATCATTCACCCATTCACACACCAATGGCGGCAAGCTACCATGCAAGGCGCCAGCCCGCTCACTGGGAGCAATTTTGGGGGTTCAGTGTCTTGCCCAAGGACACTTCGACATGTGGCCAGCCGGGGCTCGAACCGCCGATCTGCCAACCTTGTGATCATTAGACGGCGACTCTACCTCCTGCGCCACAGCCTCCCCAAAATAATGTACGAGTATCAGGGGCACATAGGACACAACGACAAACAAATTAGTAAACTATCCACTGCGCTGCTCGCTCCTTCCGGACAGGCACGACCACACTGCGGGCCTTGTCTAGACATTAGTGAGAAAAGCAGAGTGCTCTACCTAGTTTACCATTTGCCATTAATTCACAGCATGGAGTGCAGGGTTACTGAAAACAGACGTCCAGTCAGAGATTTAGCTTAAGGACATGGAGATGAAGAGCGGGAAGCCGACCAGCCGTGAATAACTCTGTCCTCTGCACTCAGGACTCAGAGCACTCGCATGGAAACAAGGAAAATAAAGTCGTTGGAGAGGATCAATCTAAAAGTCTGCAGTCTAACTAAAGGTTATGAATGCTAGCGAGCCCCTTTGACCTCAAGGTGTCAAGATAACGTGAGCTTAGAATGATAAGGTTCTATCTCCGTTTAGGGTAGTTCAGAGATATTGAGCGTCAAAGTTTTTACATTCCATTATGTTGTGTGAGATGGAACCTTTGTATTTTATTAATTACTAACTAAAAAATGTCAACATTTTAAAAATAACACCACACAGGCATTAATAAACACCTAATGGATCAGATTATGTAAAAAAATCAATTTTGACCAAAAATGTAGATAGAACCTTAGAATTCTAACGTCACGATAAACTGATATAGTCTGTTTACTGTTGATAAAAATGTGTAACAACATCTTGACACAACTTCACCGATTCGTCACTCGAATGTCTAAATTGTGTGATAGTTAAGAGAAGACATTAAGAGAAGATGTTATCTGTATTTTGAATCCATATATCACCAAAAAATACACTTTATTATTTTAACGTTCACAAATGTTGCTGTACACCCTAGTGTGTGCCTTGCTTTTAAGACTGAATCAAAAAAAAATAGAAGATGCATTGTACAGTTGTGGAAACTGTGACTGGAACTGTTCTCTACACAATTCTGTTTGACATGATATCAGGTTCTGTGCCAGTAACAGATTGCAACATCAGTATGTGATTCTGGCAAGAACCGTATGGGTTTGCAGTTTGATAATGTCAACTTAATCAGCCATCCGTCAACCTCACGATAAGCACAATATCAGCAGCCACCCCCCCCTTCCCTTAAGCGTGCACAAGGCTATTACCTCACACTGCCAAGGGAGTTTGAGATTAAACATTGCTGAGACGTATTTCAGTGGCAATAGTAGAACAGTACGTTTTTGCCTCATCAAAGTGCTTCAAATACTATACACCTCAACTAACAAAAAGGCGAAATACTTGTGTCATCTGTCTTGTTTGTGCACTGCACATCATTGGCATGGAATGATCCTTTGGAGCTGACGATACAGATGTCACTGACACAGGCCAGACATTTCTTGGCACGCCAGTCAGACAGATTCATGTGTCAACGCACTGGAGTTGATGATGTCATAAAGATGGAAAGGTTTCCATCTGCCAGTGAACGCGGGAGTGAGCAAGAGTGAGATCTTTTTCCATCGATTTACAGATTGAATGCATTACTTCATGAGAGTATCATAACTTTGTAACACTAATAACTTTGTAATACGACTACTACTACTACTACTACTACTACTACTACTACTACTACTACTACTACTACTACTACTACTACTACTACTACTACTACTACTACTACTACTACTACTACTACTACTACTACTACTACTACTACTACTACTACTACTACTACTACTACTACTACTACTACTACTACTACTACTACTACTACTACTACTACTACTACTACTACTACTACTACTACTACTACTACTACTACTACTACTACTACTACTACTACTACTACTACTACTACTACTACTACTACTACTACTACTACTACTACTACTACTACTACTACTACTACTACTACTACTACTACTACTACTACTACTACTACTACTACTACTACTACTACTACTACTACAACTACTACAAGCAACATTCAAACGTTGAGAATCCGGCAAGTCATTGAAATAAAATATATCAAATTAAAACAGACTAATAAAATAATAGCAACACACAACATACATATACACAATATACAATAATATTAACACATCAAAATGAACAGAAATTAAATGCAAGCGGTGGGTTTTGAAGAGAGATTGCCAGCTCTGTGTCTTCAGGCAGACCAGTCCAATGTCTAGGGGTCCTAAAGGCAAAAGCCTGGACACCTTTAGTTCAGTCTAGACTTCTGAACAGTCAGTAGTCTACGTTAAGATTGAAGGCTGCCCTTCTGTTCATATTATAGTGTTAAAAGGTCTGCAGTGTATCCTGGCTACATTCTGTAGCAGCTAGATGACAAGACAGGGCGTTTCAACTGAGGCAGGAACAGTGAGCTGCTGCCTTCCTCTAGTCGAGAAGAAATAAAGGCATGGATGACTGAATTTGAAATAAATTACCTCATTTTCGGAAATATTTCTCAACGGATAAAAGCATGACTGAACAAGCCCTTTTGACCTGTTCATCCAAATTTAGATCAGAGTCCACAATTACCAACAGGAGTCAAGACAACCACAATTAACTAATAATTAGATGAGTGGATCTAGGAGGGCCAAATAAGACCCTCAGATCATTTGTTTTTGGTTGGAAAAAATGTTTTAGACATCCAGCATTTAATGTTTGGAAGGGAATCATTAAGAACGTTATAGCTGTTATGTACAGATGGTATGTACAGTTAAGGTATATGCAGTATGATATGTACAGGTATGTACAGTTAAGGTAAATGCAGTATGATATGTACAGTTAAGGAATATGCAGTATGATATGTACAGTTAAGGTATATGCAGTATAATATGTACAGTTAAGGTATATGCAGTATGATATGTACAGTTAAGGTATATGCAGTATGATATGTACAGTTAAGGTATATGCAGTATGATATGTACAGATGGTATGTACAGTTAAGGTATATGCAGTATGCTATGTACAGAACAAGGGATGGATATCAATACAATATGTACAGTTAGGGATGTACACTGTGCAAAACCAGCGAGACTTTATAATAAAATATCATGCGCTCATCGCGTTCTCAGGGACTAAGGCGAGTGCATGGGGTCTTCAGGACTAGGGTTAGGGTTCTAGACTCTTCAGGACTAGGGTTAGGGTTCTAGACTCGCGAGGCTTTGGACGATCAATGGTGAACAGCAGTGATCAACTCCTCCAGATTACAACCATTCTCCGCCACGAGGGTTCGGTACTCAATGTACTCAGCCCCTGACCTGAGCTCCTGGCACAGAATAAATGGTAAATGGACTGACTTATATAGCGCCTTTATCCAAAGCGCTTTACAACGGCCTCTCATTCACCCATTCACACACACATTCACACACCAATGGCGGCAAGCTATTACAAGGGGCCGGCCATTGAGGTTCAGTGTCTTGCCCAAGGACACTGCGACATGTGGCCAGCCGGGGCTCGAACAGCCGATCTGCCAACCTTGTGATCATTAGACGGCAGCTCTACCTCCTGCGCTACAGCCGCCCCTAATTTAAGAATAAACAGTCGACTCTCTGCCTCTCGTCCACCAACTGTTCCCGCTGCTTCCAGATCTTTCTGGAGCTCTGCTGGAGCGGTCCTGGGCTCCTGGGATACTCTTCTGACTAATGTTGTAGTTTTAAATCATTTTATACTGAGAATTGAAGTCTCTACATTCTGGGGAGTCTAGCACTAAAGGAACGCCTTCCCTTCCTATAAGAGATGTGCCAAGAACTGTGGCGCAGTGAACTATTCTGACTGTGGACAGGGCCCATAACTTACAAACAGATTTGTTTAAGATGATTGGTTCCCAAGAATGGTGACCTCATGACCACGTTAAATATGTGTTCCTCTCGCAGGAGGGGGCTTTTTTGAGTCAATTGATTTAAGCTCTTTGTGCTTTATACATTCTACTCAATCTACTAAGAATCAATTAAATCCACAACACTAACTCTCTGACTCTCTGCCTGGTCAGAAACCTTGAGAGGAGCTCCTGTGCGTGGCCGGTTGATGGTGCAGTGATGTTCCACTTGTGATTGGATAACGGCCCCAATGGTGCTTATAGGAAGATTTAGGAGTTGAGAAATAGGTCGGTAACCAGTGCCATTACTATGCTGCTCAACAATCTGGTTGCAAAGCTTTTGGGAAAGCTCATTGCCTCTACCCATCATGAGTGGGTGGAGTAATAATGATAATTAAACATTTTAATGAATAAGAATTAATTCATTAAGTTATTTCGGCCTACGAGAACTGTAGGCATACATTAACCTTCTAAGTCCT